>NC_141874.1:318029533-318332563 GCF_056163025.1 Triticum urartu | reverse complement strand
ACAAATATGCATGTATGCAATATTTTTGGTCGTATCCAGGGTAGTCATGTCCTCATCACTATGCGGTACCCTAAACAAAAGGCACATCCTTCTTTGTAAGCTCGTTGAGAGGTGCAGCAATGGTGCTGAAATATCTCACAAAATGCCTATAGAAACCAGCAAGGCCAAGGAAACTCCTCACTTCTGTGATCGTTTTGGGCTGCGGCCAACTCTCTATAGCTTCAATCTTAGCTTTATCAACTTCAATTCCAGATGGAGTAACAACATAGGCAAGAAAAGATACTCGGTCTGTGCAAAAGGTGCACTTTCCAAGGTTACCAAACAAACGTGCATCACATAGAGCAATAAAAACAACAGGTAAATGTTCCAAATGTTCCTCCAAATATTTGCTATAAATCAATATGTCATCAAAGTAAACTACCACAAATCGTCCAATGAAAACACGTAAAACTTCGTTCATTAATCTCATGAAAGTACTAGGTGCGTTAGTTAACCCAAAAGGCATGACAAACCACTCATATAATCCAAACTTAGTATTAAATGTTGTTTTCCATTCATCTCTCAATTTCATACGAATTTGATGGTATCCACTATGCAAATTAACTTTGGAGAATATTGTAGAGCCACTCAATTCATCAAGCATATCATCTAGCCTAGGAATAAGATGATGATAACGAATAGTAATATTATTAATGCCTCTACAATCAACACATATACGCGATGTACCATCCTTTTTAGGCACTAAAATGATAGGAACAGCACAAGGACTAAGGGATTCACATATATAACCTTTGTCAAGTAGTTCTTATACTTGACGCATAATCTCCTTCGTCTCCTCTAGATTGGTACAGTATGGTGCACGGTTGGGCAATGATGCACTGGGAATTAAGTGAATTTGATGCTCAATCCCTCGAATAGGTGGTAATCCCGGTGGCACGTCTCGTGGAAAGACGTCAGCGAACTCCTGCAAAATGTTAGTGACAGCAGGAGGCAAAGAGGAACACACGTCCTCGAATGAAAATAATGCCTCCTTGCACACAAAAGCATAGCAAACAGATTTGCTGAAATCTAGCTCATCAATATCAGATTTTGTGGCAAGTAAACATGCACTTTTCAATTTAATTTCAGAAGCAACACTAGATGGTTTATTATTAGGTTTCATTTGTTGCTCAAATTCTTTTGCCACAATCTGATTTTCACTCTTATTTTTCTCCTGTTTTGCTTTATTAGCTCTAATAATATCATCTTTCAGAATGGATTCATGAGTCATAGGAAGCAAAGTAATATGGCTATCCTTATGAACAAGAGTATACTGATTATTTCTACCATGGTATACATAATTTTTATCAAATTGTCATGGTCTACCAAGTAATAAGGAACATGCTTGCATGGGTACCACATCACAGTCAACATAATCAGCATATGTAGAGATACTAAAATGCACACGAATAGTAAGTGTTACCTTAACCTTGACGTGTTGTTGAACCATTGGATGTAGTAAGGATGTGGATGTGGTCATGTGGTGAGAGATAGCTTCTCCACCATCCCCATGCTAGCCAAGTTTTTGCAGCTCCCTCCATCTATGATGACACGAACAGAACGTTCCTTCACAACTCCCTTTGTATGGAACAAATTATGCCTCTGATTTTGCTCAGCTTGTGTAACCTGCACACTCAAAACACGTTGAGCAACCAAATATTCGTACCTGTCAGCATCTTCAGCAGCCATGTATTGCGTCTCATGATCAGAATCATCTCCATCGTGTTCTTCATGTGTAATAAGAGCCAACGTCTCCTCATCATAGTCACTAGTGGACTCATACCCACCATCCTCAGTAACAATCATCACACACTGAGATTTGCATTCTCTCGCAAAATGTCCTCTTCCCTTACAACGACGACAAATAATATCACTTGTGTGCCCTGTTGATGCCATGGAAGAAGAAGAGCTCTACCCAGGCCCAGCAGGTGTGCTATTGGCAGATAGTGGTGGTTGTGCTTGCTTTCTTGTATCATGGCTGGAGGTGGCACCTGATGGAGGTGCTGGTGCAGTGGAAGTAGAGGATGCACGTGGTGTCCATGATAAAGAACGACCTGCAAAATAGTTAGTTCGCGCCAAAGCCTGTCGATCCTGCACTTCACATTCAGCTTTAAAAGCAAGATGGAATAAATGAGTGATATTATTATACTCCTTATACTCTAGAATGGTCTAAATCTCTCTATTTAATCCACCCATAAAACGTGCAAGCATAGCTTCATTCTCCTTAACAATACCACATCTCATCATGCCAGTTTGTAATTCCTGATAATATTCTTCTATAGAATTTTTTCCTTGTCTTAAGCGCGGCAATTTTTGAAGTAATTCACGTTGATAATATGGTGGAACCCAACGAGTACGCATAGCAGTTTTCAAAGTAGCCCAAGTAGTTGGAATAGGATATAATCTACAATGTTCAGACCACCAAACACATGCGAAGCTAGTGAAAGCACAAACAACAGCAGGAACACGTCGCTCCTCAGGATATTGTAAACATGTAAAACATTGTTCAGTTTCTAACTCCCAAGTAAGATATATATCAGGAACATATCTACCCTCGAATGGTGGAATATTCAATTTCAGTTTAGGAAGATGGTCATGATCTCGTACATCATATGGTGGTGCAGCCCTATCGTTACGATGATATACCTGAGGACGACCTAGTGGTGGTCGTGCTGGTGGTTGCACGTAGTTTTGATTTTGATCAACCTCATCCTCGTAATGGTCCTCCACCTCTGCAGTAGCAGCAGGAGCGACAGAAGCATCAACAGCGGCACCAGATTTTGCCCAGGGTCAACGGGAACGCGCTGTGCTCGTCCCACTTGATTTGGAAGGCGGCGTTGTTGTTGTTGTTGTAGAGGTGCGTTAGGTGCAGCTGGTGGTGGTGGTAGACGCGCGAGCAATTCGTTAAACTTGTTATCCAGCTTTGTTTCGAACGTCTTCTCCATGCCATCTATCTTCTCCATGGCCTCTTCAAATCTGTTTAGCACATCTTGCACCTGTCCACTCATCATTTGCTGAAATTTATCATGCAACTCCTTATTCGTCATGTTCTCCTAATCAGTCTCGTCCACTTGTGATCCTGCCATGGTTAGCAGCAATAGAAACACACAAGAATATGATCCTACAGACTACTAACAAGAGGTGGTGGTGGGTGTCACAAATTCGTCAAGAAAATCTCAAATTCTTACCAGTTCTTACCCAGCAGCAGGCGGTGATCGGCAACCGTCGTAGTCAACACTCTCAAAGCTTGGATAGAGCGATTACCAGGGAGAGTCAAACGCACGACGTAGATGTATGTGGAGCTGGGAAGGCTTATAATATGGTAGTAAAAAGGGTCAGCAATAATCAATTCAGAGATGCAAAGTTTAATAAATGCTCTACGACGTAGATGTACGCGCTGCACGTAAGCAAGGGAGGAGCACACTCTAAATTTTTTTGTCTTTTTTTTGTTTTTGCACTTTTTTTCCTTTTTTTGCTCTGCAACATTTTTTTTTTGAAAAAGTCTATAAATGGTCTAAAAACTGCCTAGCCAGAATTTTCCAGACTTAGTTTTTTTTAACTAGAACTATTTTTCTACTGCGGGTAGCACGGAATCTCGGGAGTCCTACTCTGTCATGACTTGAAGTATCGCATGATCTGGAACTCGAAAGCAAGGCAACAAATACTGGAGTCGGAATAGGACTGGTGGCGGAGATGAATCTGGTGGAACTCGGACTGGTGGCGGTGATGAATCTGGTGGAACTCGGATTGGCGTGATGGCGGTGGATATGTGGTAGCGTATATGGACGCGGATTGGTGGTGAATATGTCGTGGTGGTATGTGGCAGCGGCGATGATGATGATGCAGTGGTGATATATGGCAGCGGCGACGTGACAACCTGTGATCAGAACTGGAAACTCTAAAGGACTAGACGCTAAGACCAACAACTTGACACGATGATGCAACCGCAAATTCAAAAAAGCAAATACAGAAAAGATTATGCAAAGGCTCAGATTGGTTCGGATAGGATGAACTAACCCTAAATTTTTTTTGTCTTTTTCGTGGACTATAGGTATGAAGAACAGACTCGATCTAAACTATGAAAAGCTGTAAAATATCACTCAGCAACCTGGAAATCTGATGAGATAAATATCGTTTTCTGTGGGAGTCGACTTTGACGATCCGACTACGAACGTGCTAAGACGTTGCGCCTTAGCAATCGCTAAACCAACTTCCGAGGGTTATTGACCACGCCGGAGAACGATCAACCTGACCACGAGGGTCTATTTCCTGCGAGCAAATGAAGAACAAGCAAGAAACTGAGATTGCAATCTGGATATTGCGAATAAAAGATGAAAGCTTTATTGATCAAGATGGGGTTCTGTGACGTCTTGGTCTGGTCGTTGGACACAAACGAAGTACGTGAAGTTGTAGCTATGGCGAACTTTTAATCTAAACAAAACCCAAAGTCTAAACGACGCCCTAAGGGTTGTATATATGGAGGAAGAGGGGGGAATTTCATGGCCCCTGGAGGAGGGGTCTGAAACAAACCCTAGCTCTTGTTTCCCCACACATACAAACTCTAAAAACAGCCTATACTTAAGTGTTTCGAAAATACATGGGCCTGGCCCAATAATAAGGGGACGCAACACCTAGAATAGCCTCTGGACGAAATTTATGAAGTGGCATCTTGTATATTTCTTCCAAGGCTTCTTTATGGTGGCTTCAAAGTCCTGAAATCATCACTTGTAACTCCGTTCTTGATCCCCTAGCGCATGCCATCATCTCCATGCTTGAACTTGCTCCAGGGTTCATCTTTCTTGTCCAAACTAGGCCCTTCATTTGTAAGGAAAACAAATGTATCCAATTTAGGCAGCATCATATTCTCATGAACATTAGAATCGTTACCAAGAAACGAAAGTACCTGATAATTCAATTGGTGTGCGCGAGCTCTAGTAATTGGTCCAGTATGTATAGCAGTAGGGGTTGTGGGTGTAACAATGGTATTGATGTCCTCATCACATCTTATACGTTGTGCACAAGTGTCGTATCCACCTATAGAGCAATCGTGCTAGTGTCTCTCTTGAGTTGTGCAACACGAGCGTTTTCCGTGGATTCCACATTTTGAGCTCATTCCTTGGTTGCACGACCCCATTTATCTATCCGTGTGTCATATATTGCTATTGGTCTACTTGTTTTACTTGCGAATTTGTGAATCTCTTTCAACACTATTGACTCTTAATAACATTTTTCATCAAATTTTTGTGCCACTATCCTCACCAAGCTACTCCATAAGCTTTACTTGATATGTATGAGTGAACAAGTCTGGTACCAATTCCACTATTCTTTCATTTCACATTGAGTGAAACGGGATACATCCTCAACTTTGGGAAAAGGTTACTTGGTATTTTTATCTCATTTCCTACTCACCTCTACTCGAGTCGTCTGATGGATAGGCACGCCACACCTCCTTCGGTCTACAACAACAATGGCGAGTTCGATGACATGAAAAACAACTTGGATGCCAAGATGGATGCTCAAATGGAAGAGATCAAGGCCCTCCTCAAGTCCTGCAAGAGATCTTCCTTGTCTTCGAGGAGACGCTCACGTGCACATCCTTCCGAGCTACCATCTCTGGCAAGATCACATTAGCATCGACTTCACCATCTCCCTTGGCATCTTCGCAAAGCAACTTCAAGGCATCTTGGCCTTCAGATACACGACATCTTCGCCTACAAGTACCTCAAGACTACGCTCAAGAGAATCTCCCCAAAGTCAAGTTCGCGACTCCCACGAGCTACTACGAGCTCAACACCGACCACGAGATTCCTTTCTATGGGACTTAAGAACCCGAGGAGTATCTCGAGTGGGAGTGCCTAATGGACCACTACCTCAAGATACATCAAGTTCCTCCTGAAGATCAAGTGAAGTGCGCCACAAGAAACTTCCACGACTACGCACGGCATGGTGGCTTCACACACTTTCGGAGACCTACGACATGAGTTGGACCAAGACGAAGAGAGATTTGCGGCGAGAGTTTGTGCCTCCAACCTACACATAACAACTTCTACGCCAATTGGAGAACACCATCCAAGGATCCAAGTCCATCGACGCGTACTTCAAAGAGACAAAGATTTCCTTGCGACCAGCTGGCATGCACGACCCCATTTCGATGAAGTTCCACTTCATGATGGGATTACACAATGACATCTCCAAGACTATCTTCCTCGAGAACTACAAGTCCATCGATGACATCTACATTCATGCTCTCAAGGCGGAACAAGAACTCAGGAAGGCCAAGGCTTCTCCACGCCAAGCACACTTCTCGAAGAGGAAGCTCCAAGACGACGAGCATGCGGCTAGTACCACCACGATGTCCATGCCCGGCGAGCTCCAAGACGATTCTCCCAAGTTCGACTTCACCGCCATCCCTCTTTGTGGCATTGATGATGCCAAGTCTACTTCGACTCTTTTTAAAGATGGTGTGGTGCCGACTATGACTATGGAGCCATTCGAGGACCAAGCTTTGAAGGCGAACGACATGGTGACGAGCAAGGATGATGCTTCCATCTTAGGAGGCGAGAGCGATGATGTGCCATCTTCGGCCTTCATCCACGTTGACGACGATGAGATGGTTGAGCATGGGATTTTCCCTTCGACCACGGCGACATATGATGACTTGAGTGACTTTGGCCACCATATTTAGAGTGAGAATGAATTCAGCACTAGTCCCATATGATAGAGGCAAAGGTGTCCCGATGTTTCGATGAGATGGTGGCAATCGTTTCTGTGGGAGTCGACCTTGACGATCCGACTACAAACGTGCGAGATGTCACGCCTTAGCAATCGCTAAACCAACTTCGGGTCTGTTTCCTGCGAGCAAACGAAGAACAAGGAAGAAACTGAGTTTGCAATCTGGATATTGCGAATATAAGATGAAAGCTTTATTGATCAAGGTGGGGTTCTGTGACGTCTTGGTCTGGTCGTTGGACACAAACGAAGTACGCGAAGTTGTAGCTATGGCGAACTTTTAATCTAAACAAAACCCAAACTCTAAACGACGCCTTAAGGGCTGTATATATGGAGGAAAAGGGGGGGATTTCGTGGCCCTTGGAGGAGGGGTCCGAAACCAAACCTAACTCTTGTTTCCCCACACATACGGACTCTAAAAACAGCCTATGCTTAAGTATTTCGAAAATACATGGGCCTGGCCCAATAATAAGGTGACGTGGCACCTAAAATAGCCTCTGGACGAAATTTATGAAGTGGCATCTTCTATATTTCGTCCAAGACTTCATGCACTCCTTATGGTGGCTTCAAAGTCCTGAAATCATCACTTGTAACTCCGTTCTTGATCCCCTTGCGCATGCCATCATCTCCATGCTTGAACTTGTTCCAAGTTTTATCTTTCTTGTCCAAGCTAGGCCCTTCATTGGTAAGCAAAACAAATGTATCCAATTTAGGCAGCATCATATTATCATGAACATTAGACTCGTTACCAAGAAATGAAAGTACCTAATAATTCAATTGGCCTGCGCGCGCTCTAGTAATTGGTCCAATGGTATTGATGTCCTCATCACCATATATGATGTGTTGCCCCAATTCCCATGTGAGGAGAGCCACAACCCCCACCACTTGAGTGAGATGAGTGACTCCACCATACGTGAGATTGAGTGCACCTATTTTGAGGGAGTGAGTGAACCACCACATAGAGGGAGTGAGGAAGTTGATAGGACATGTGAGGCCACTATGATTTCTAACGACTTAACCTCTACCTCTATTGTGTCTTCTCATTTGGTGCTAGGTTCCATATATGATGACGCATTGATTTGCGACGACCACGTCGTTTCTTTGGACAAGACAATGGCCATGGTGGAATATGATGCACCCCCAACATGGTTCCATCAAGATGAAGATGACCACCATTTGGTCTTTCCTACCTCACCTACACCACATGTGGAATGACAAAGGTAACATAGGTGAAGGTGATGCTCTAGTCCTACTAGTGGACATTCTTGACATTGATTGCTTGCATGATGTTGATCAACCAATTCCCATGCTTCATGCTAGTGCGACTTTCTCATGTGATGATTTATTTCCCATTTACGATGAGTATGATGATTCTCATGTGGAGTCTATTAGTTGTGATGCCATGTTACATAGGATTTCTTGTGATAATTCTCTCGGTCACATCATGTTTGATAATCCACTTGACTTGTCATATGCTATGCATGAGATCAACAATATGTCTAATTTGCAATCTCATCGTAGTGACTATGCATATGCCATTAATAGATGACAAGCCCATGGTTATTGGCATTTGTTTTTCTTGTGATGATATTGATCTGCTCCCTTTGCGTGATTTATCTCATATGCCATGCCATCGAATATGCATTGTTTTGGATGTTGTCCGTTTTCTCCATATGATGTTTCCAACTCATGAGGAGACCCCCATAGTTTCCTCATACATTTTAGGAGATTTTGATCCATCCCATCCATTGCATGATTCACATGATTATGTGCACAATATGCTCCCCATGTATGAACATGATATTCATGTGCCATATACTACTATGCTCAATTTGTGTCCCTGTCGTGTTATACACAATAACTATTCCTTCCTAATGGATGACATGCTCATATACCATGCATCAAATTTCTTTGAGCGATGCTTATCTTGTGCCAACTCACACGTGCACATACACATCATGATGGATGATGTGTAAATTTACCACACACACAATTTCTTTGGTTTGTGTCCCTTTTGTATAGGTACTCATGAATACTTGTCAACCTCGCAACCCCACGAGTTGAAAAAACAAGCTCTAGAGAACAAGATGACTTCGCGCAAAGACTTCGCGCATTTCTTCTACATGGCACTCACTTGGTTATGGGTTATTGTCCATTATATATCATTTGTCCATATTGCCATGTTCACTTTGCTGATATTATCATTCCTATGCCTTTGCCATGCATTTGTGACCCATGCTTTATATTACACATGATGATTCATTCTCATACTTGTATGTGTATTTGCAAGCTTGGTGGAGATATTGCTTGTTATTGCCATGTCCCTTTTGTGACCCATCCCTATGATGATACTATGATCTTGCTTTGTGTTCGTGCTTGCGATATGTCATGTGCATTGTCTATGCCTATTATTTGCTAACATGACATGATTGCCACGATTTCCTCTAGTGTGTTGCATCTTCGCTCCACTAGTTTGCACTACATGATCGATATGCTTACTTATGTTGCATCACCAATGATTCATACTTACTCATTTCATATAGTTGATGACAACCATTACAGTGCTTTGCACATGATTGTTATCGCTTCTTGTCCTATATCTCCATATGTTGCCTCTCATGCTAGATGATTAGCCATGTATTGAGTGCAACTATATCTTTAGTCTTGATAATGAGTTTTCCCCCATAGCATTCTCGCATATATTTGGAGATTTTGACATATTTCTTCTGAAGCATGCTTGTCTTACCTCTTTGCACCATACAGCTAGTGCCATGAATATTTCCATTGTTGCATCATATTATTCATGCACTTGTGCTTCTAGTGGTTATGCGCAAAAGATGAGAACCATCATGATGGACGATGTGTTTATCTACCATGCACATACATTCTTTGTTTTGTTTTGTGCATCTGTAGGATACTTGGAGTTTGTGTCGACTTCCACTTCATGTGAGTTGACCATTCGAGCTCTTGAGAGAGAGCCTACCCCAACATTTCTACATCATACTTGATTATGCTTCGGCATTGTGAAGGACGCACAAGGACATGCTTTCAAGGTGATATCATTCTATTTTGAGAACCCCCAAACCACGAGCTTGGATATTATGGATCATACTACTTGTGTTGCTTGCCATGAGACTTATTGTTCATCTTGGACCACTTGATTGCGCACATGTTAAGATCTTGCTTCGACTTGCCATTTCCACATTTCCATACCTCATGACATATATACCTTGTGTGTTGCATCCAATTCTTGGATTACTTGTTTCTATCATATGTTTGGTTGCAACAATGTCATTTCTTCAAATATGATATGTCCCATTGCTTGTCCCATGATTGACTTGATTGCCTCACACATGATGAACAATTGCTCTTTCTATTGTGTTGAGTGACACATGATTTTCACTACACCCTATGCACGTTATGCTTGGATTGTCTTGCACTTGACCCATGTGTTTAGACATTTCATTTTGTTTGGTGTTGTGAATGATTCTTATGCCTACGAGCAATTTATGAATGCTTGCTATGAACTTGAGGTACCTGCTTGATGCGGAGCATCCCAAGGTCATCCCCATGGACCTACCATCGTCTTATCAAGTGCCTAGCGGACCCATGACACGAGCACGTGCAAGAGCTCTCGAAACCGAGATGACGTCTCTACTCTCACAAGTTCACTTCGATGCACATGGGACATGGCTACTACCTCAAATGGAGACATTATGCATACTCATGTATCAACGAGTTAGCCATGAAGAAGCTAAGGAGCAAGGATGATGCGGAGCATCCCAAGATCATCCCCATAGACGCACATACACCTCCAACGGCACCACTTGGACCAATGACAAGAGCCCGAGCCAAGGCTATCGAAGATAAGGTGAACTCACTCCTCTACGAACTTCCACTTTCTATGCATGAGACAAGGCTACTACCTAAGTCCGAGAAGTTGTGCATGATTAGGTACAAATAGGACCCTCCCGAGGATGCACATAAAGATGTACAACTCCCCAAGTTCACGGATGAAGAGAACCATCGGAAGGAGTCAAGTACACCTCCCAGGCCCCGGACATCCGGCCCTGACCCCGGACGACCGGCCCCTGGAGCTCCTTTTAACACAGCCGCACAGCCGCCAGAAGCTACAGGCCCCGGACATCCGGCCTCGCCAGCCCGGACATCCGGCCTTTCCCGAGCCCTCGGATATCCGACCACCAGCCCGGAAATCCGGACCCCTCTGAACCCGAGAGCAACAAAGCCCACCGCTCCAGCCCAGACATCCGGCCTCCCCAGCCCGGACATCCGGCGTCGCGTGAAAGCCCGGACTTCGGGCCCGACGCCCGGCCTCCCCTGTCTGCACATAGTGAAGGGCCGAGGCCCGTGTACCCCTTCTCCCCCCTAGACTATATATACTCCACCTCGTCCAACTTTCTAGGGTTAGCATTGGTTTAGCTCATTTTGAGAGATATAGCTTTGCTCATCCACATCTCATCTACTCCTCGCGAGAGACCGCGGCCTCTTCGGAGAAGATCCCTTTGGATTCAAGACCTCCTCGCGGAGAAGAACATCAAGACCTCCTCACGGAGAAGACCGTTACCCTTGTATCGTCCTTGGTTGATTGTGTACCGTGTGAACCCTATGTATTCGAGGATCTAGCGCATGTGTAACTTGTTCTTGTTGGTTTAGAGTTTCTCTTGCGTTCCCCCGTGTTTTCCCTTGTTTCCCTCCTCATGTTCTTCGTGTTCATCGCGGGATCCGCTCCTCTCGTGAAAGATCGGGCTATAGGGTTCCAACCCTACATCATCTTGGTATCATGAGCCACGTTGATCACGATTTCGGAGCCTCCCCGTTGTGTTGCTAGCCTAATTTTGTTGTGTTCTTCCCAAATTTGGAAAATCCCCACCAAAAATAGCCCCAATTTTTTTTGTGATTTGCCGGTGTGATGAAGTTTTGTTGGATTTGATCCGCGTGTTTCGTGTGTTGCAGGTAGATCTAGCTTTCCATCCACTTTTCCCCAATTCCCATCCACAAATTTCTCCGAATTTTGCCCGGATTTGACATCTCCTCGCGACGATCTTCGAATCCATCCATGGATCCAGTGCCCGGACGTCCGGCCCGATAGCCCGGACATCCGGCACCCCAGACATCCGGCCACGACCCCGGACGTCCGGCCCCTGGCAGCACCACTTCCTCTCCACCGCCCGTTTTCCATCCATTTTTCCCCAAATTTTGTTCCGGTGCCCACATATACTTCCGCATACCTCCACCACTTTCCGCATAGCCCCACCATATACCACATACACAACCACCGCTTACCAACTCCAACTCTGATAATTTTGGTCCAATTTTGCTTTGAGAATTTGAGTTGCGGTATCATGTCCTACTTGTGTTTCGGTTATTTAGGTACGGTTAAACAACAACATCACCGCCCCTCATCTTCGCCACAGACGCGTCATCAATGACAACGACCACCTCGACTAAATTTTGGTATTAGGTCCACCATTTTGACACCATACCATCCGTCTTGGTATTGGACATATCACTCTTGCCATTACATTGATAGCCATCATAGCCTTACTCCTTTGCGTTGCTTACCCATCGAGACTAGCCATTGAGTATTGTCAGCAATGAGACTTGTGCACATTAGTGATCATACTTCCCATAGCATACATACATCATTGTTGATATATTGGTATCATCTCTTGTGTCACAAAGTTGTCACCGCATACACAATTGCTATCTTGGTTCGTCAAGCATTGCATGAGAAAAGATCTCAAACATGAATGAGCTAAACAAGCTTTTAAGAAAAAGGAAAGATAATCAAAGAGCTTTTAAGCAAGAACCGTAGGATCATACCACATTAAGATTGTCATACTAGATCATCTTCGATCATATGATCGGAACACCTTGCATAGAGCATACTTGGGATAGAAGTCGTTGCATTTTTGCTAAGTAGGTTGTGCACAAGTTCTTGTATCCGCCTATTGTGCAATCGTGCTAGCGTCTCTCTAGTGTTGTGCAACAAGAGCATTTTTGTGGATTCCACATTTTGGCTCATCCTTGGTAGCCCAACCCCACTTATCTTTTGCGTCTGTGTTTCCGTGTACCTTATATGCTTAGTCTACTTGTTACATTGCATCTTGCGAATCCTTTCCAACATTATTGAAGCTCACTTACAATTGCATCAAATTTTGTGCCACTATCCTAACCAAGCTCCACCATAAGCTTTTACTTGTGTAGGTGTGAGAAACCGACAAGAGCTAGTACCAATTGTGCTATTTCCTTGTCCTGTAATGGAGTGTTCATCGATCCACTTTCAACTTCGGTCAAGGTACATTTGGTATTCGTTCTTCTCTTTCTACCACTCACATTTTTCTTGGAATGATGGATAGGCCAAGTACTTCTACCAACCCACTCTTCATGGAGTAAGACGACGACATGAACTCCTTCGTCACCAAGAGTCACCTCTTTGGTGCACAACGTGCTTTGCATCAAGAGCAACAAGCTATGAGTGAACGCATCGACAACCTCGCCACCGACTTGCGACTCTTCGAGCAACGTACAAGGGACTACTTCAACCACAAGCTCGACAATCACAAGCAAGAAAATGACGCAAGAATGGAAGAGATTCGTGCTTTGTTGCTCAACCACTCTTCTTCCATTTCAAGAAGGAGCCGTTCAAGTCGCCAATCCGACTTCACCCTCTCCGGCAGAAGTACACCGACATCAAACACTCTATGCCGTGCCGTGCGCAACGATCTTCAAGCCTCAATCCCATACGCGACACCGACTCTCAAGAGAGCCGACAACGTAAAACTCAAGAGGCCTTTGCGCTAGCACGAGAACAGCAACGACAACGCCAACATGAAGAGGGAGAGCGAGCGCGTCTACACCAAGTTGCATAAGACGCCAAGGCACAACGCCAAGAAGAACAAATCCGTGAAACTCAGGTACTTGAGGCGCAACAAGCCCTCCAAGATTCAAGTCGAGTCGTAGCCAACCGAGGCCAAAAAACACGTGAACAAGAGGAAGCACTTCACGAAGAAATTCATGAACGACGACATCAAGCTCGGGTGCACCATCACGTTCCTAAACTCCTCCTCGAGCTCGACAAGCTCATCCACAAGCTCGCCAAGAACATCAAGTTCATCAAGACCATGAAGACAATGGAAATCCTCCACGACAAGAGCAACATGAGGTTGACAATCCTCCTCACCAAGAGCGACACGAGCTTGACAATCATCTACAACACGGGCGTCATCATCCCCAACCCGAACACAATGAAGAACAACGCTACGGGAAGCTTAAGTTCACCATGCCCAAGTTAAATGGAAGCAATGATCCCGAAGAGTACCTTTCAAGGGCATTGAAGGTTGACAAAATCTTTCGTTTGCACAACTATGAAGAAGAGAAGAAGATCGCAATGGCATCCCTTGAGTTCCAAGACTATGTCCTCATTTGGTGGGAACAAGTTATCGAGCGCCGAGAGTCAAGAGGTGAACCAACAAGAAGGATGCCATGAGAGCACGTTTCGTGCCTACCTACTAAAACCGCAACCTCTTCAAGAAGCTCCAACTACTCAAGCAAGGAACCAAGAGTGTTGAAGAGTACTACAAGGAGATGGAGATTGCAATGTTACGAGCCAATGTCACGGAAGATGATGAGCAAACTATGGCACGTTTATTGAATGGACTCAACCATTCCATCAAGAAGATCGCCGACTTCCTGATGTAGGGTAGAACCCTAATCGGCCGATCTTTCACGAAAGGAGCGAATCCCGCGAAGAACACGAGGGGGAAAACGAGGGAATCGCGAGGGGAAACATGAGAGAAACACTAAAACCAACAAGAATGATCACACATGTGCTAGATCCTCAAAAGACAAAGAGAGATACAAGATCCACGATGAACAAGGGATGATACAAAGGGTAATCGGTTCTTCTCCGTGAGGAGGTCTTCATGTCTTCTCGCTGAGGAGGTCTTGAATCCAAGGTGGATTTTCTCCGAAGAGGGGCCGCGGTCTCTCTCGTGGAGTAGATCCGATATGGATGAGCGAAGCTCTATGATGTAGGATGAAATCCTAGAGGGGGATCTTTTCACACTTGGAGGGGGAAAAGGGCAAACTCTCAAGAACACAAAGAGGAAATCACTCAAACAATTCCCCATTTACACATCCACTAGAATAACAATACAAGATCCACAAGTCAACTCCCTGGATAGTCCGTGGGCACGGGGTCTCGGGGGCCCGTGCGCACGGGGTCACCTGTGACTTCCAGTTTTGCTGCTGTTGCACTCCGTCTTGGTTCGCGTGGCCTTGGGGTGGTTCCTCTTCTCCTTGGGGGTGCTCCTGAGCCTCTTGGTGGTGTTCCTCTTCGTACCTAATGAGACATAGCGTATCTTGGTGAGGTAGCAACAATGTTACATCCTTATCCATATGCAAGCAAAGTAGGAAGGAGTTCACCTCGGTTTCCAAAGCACATGCTCTAGCTCTTGTTATAGGTCCACGTGGGGCTTGATGTGTCGGTGTAGAGTCCATGGGGATGATGGAAGGATGCTCTGCATCATATCCCCCCCCCTTGGGAGAGATCCGTCCACGGATCATGATCTTCATCACCATGGTACTTGGCCAAGCTTTGGCGTTGAATGTGTTGCTGACATTGTACTTGTCTAGTGGGATGTCGACCTTGTAGGCATTGTCGTTGTAGCGTGCGAGTACCTTGAATGGGCCATCGGCTCTTCGATGGAGCGTGGACTTGCGCTCCTTGGGAAAACAATCCTTGCGGAGATGTACCCAAACTAGGTCACCCGGTTGGAACACCATTGGGGACTTGTTGGAGTTGCGCTTGGTCGCGAGTCATTGTACTTGGCGCTCTATGGTGTGCCTTGTATCTTCATGCATCTTCTTGAGGTGATTCACTCGGTCGCTCGCGTCCATGTTGATGCACTCTTGTAGTGGTAGAGGAAGAATGTCCAAAGGGGACATTGGGTTGAATCCATAGACGACCTCGAAGGGGGACTTGCCGGTAGTCGAATGTCTTGCACGGTTGTAGGAGAACTCGGCGATTGGGAGACACTCCTCCCACTCCTTGAGGTTGACGCGGTAGGGTGCTTTGTTTGGAAGCGGTGCTCCGGGGATGAGGTCGATGCGGTGCTCAATTCCTCGTAGTGGAGGTAGTCCCAGAGGTAGCTCATCGGGGAAAACATCTTGGAATTCCTTCAATAAAGAAGATAACACCAATGGTAGACTGTGAGAGGTGTTAGTTTGTTGTTCCTTGTCCTTGCACAATAGGACATAGTGTAGGACAGTTGATGGGTTCTCACACACTTCTCTCATCTCACGTTTGGTGGCAAATAGGACTAAGTTTTTCTTGTCGCTCATTGTGGAGGCACTCAATTTGGGCTTGTGGCGCTCACTCTCTTTTTGGTGGCTCACTCTCTCACCATTCTCTCCACGATTGGTGCCTTGCTTATCGGCGATCACTTGGCTTGGAGACATAGGTTGTAGCACAAACTCCTTTCCTTGCATCTTGAAGCTATAGTGGTTTGTACGCCCATTGTGGACGACTCCTCTATCGAATTGCCATGGCCGCCCAAGAAGGAGGTGGCAAACAGTCATTGGAAGGACGTCACACTCCCAAGTGTCTTCATAGGCGCCGATTTGGAAGGAGACTTGTACTCGGTGCTCGACATGGATGGTGCCGGAGTCACTAAGCCATTGCACTTTGTATGGATGTGGATGCTTCGTCTTGGGCAATTGGAGCTTGGAGAAAAGTTCTTCACTTGCGAGATTATGACAACTTCCTCCATCGATGATGACCTTGACGGATCGTCCATTGATGCCGGCCTTGGTGTGGAATATTTTGCATCTTTGGTCTTCTTCTTGGTTATGTTGGAGGGTCAAGACTTTGGAGACAACAAGTGCGGGACTTGAGTCTTCATCGCAAAAGAATTGTTCTTCTTCATTGTTCACTTGGCAGTGCATGGTGACTTGCTCAAGGGATTCCATTTCTCCTTCACTCATGGAGTCATAAGTGCCATTGTCGTTGAGGATCATGGTGCGCTTGTTGGTGCACTCATAGGACTTGTGGCCTCAGCCGCCGCAAGTGAAACACTTGAAGGAACTCGTCTTGACGGTCTCATCGGTTGGGGTTGAGGATGATGAAGCTCTCAGCTTGAAGTTGCTCGTAGTAGGATTGCTTGTAGTAGGCGAAGCTTTCTTGGAAGTTGACTTGTCGAAGTTGATTGAAGAAGGCATTGTAGTCGGTGTTGGAGTCGTTGAAGCTTCGTTGGTGGTGAAGCCATAGGACTTGGATGAGAACATGGCATACTTGAAATCATCTTGCACTTGGCATTCCGCTTTGGTGGCTTGGTGCACTAGCTCGATGAGATTTGAGTATGGTTGGAAGTCGGCGATCTTCTTGATGGGATGGTTGAGGCCATTCGAGGACCGTGCCATTGTTTGCTCATCATCTTCCGTGACATTTGCTCTTATCAGTGCAATCTCCATCTCCTTGTAGTATTCTTCAACGCTCTTTTTTCCTTGCTTGAGTTGTTGGAGTTTCTTGAAGAGATCGCGGTTGTAGTAGGTAGGTACGAAGCATGCTATCATGACATCCTTCATTTGCGCCCAAGTAGTGATGGGTGGATCACCTCTTGCCTCTCGGCGCTCAATGACTTGTTCCCACAAAATAAGGACATAGTCTTGGAACTCAAGGGATGCCATCGTGATCTTCTTCTCTTCTTCAAAATTGTGCAAACGGAAGATCTTGTCAACTTTCAATGCCCATGAAAGGTACTCTTCAGGATCGTTGCTTCCGTTGAACTTGGGCATGGTTAACTTGAGCTTGCCGTAGCGTTGCTCTTCATTGTATTGGGGTTGGGGATGATGGCGCCCATGTTGTAGATGATTGTTCAACTCGTGGTGCTCTTGACGCGGAGGGTTGTCAACCTCATGTTGCTCTTTTCGTGGAGGATTTCCATTGTCTTCATGCTCTCGATGAACTTGATGGTGTTGGCAAGCTTGTGGGGGATCTTCGCAAGCTCGAGGAGGAACTTGACGATGCACGTGACCTTGAAATCTTTGTTCTTGAATTTCTTCGCGAAGTGCTTCCTCTTGTTCACGGGCTTGATGGCCTCGGTCGGCAACGGCTCGACTCGAATCGCGTAGAGCTTGTTGTGCCGCAAGTGCTTGAGCGTCACAGAGTTGTTGTTCTTGACGTTGTTCCTCAGCATCTTGTGCATTTTGGTGTAGACGCGCTCGCTCTTCCTCTTCATGTTGGCGTTGTCATTGTCATTGTCATTGTCGTGCTAGCGCAAAGGCCTCTTGAGTTTGACATTGTCGGTGCTCTTGAGAGTCGGTGTCTCGTAGGGGATTGAGTCTTGCTTGACGGTCGGTGCACGCGGCTCGACGAATAGTGTTCGATGTCGGTGTACTTGAGCCGGAGAGGGTGAAGTCGGAGTGGCGGATTGAACGGCTCCTTCTTGAAGTGGAAGATGAGCGATTGAGCAACAAAGCACGGATTTCGTCCATGCTTGCGTCATTCTCTTTCTTGTGATCATCGAGCTTGTGGTCGAAGTAGTCCCTTGTACGTTTCTCGGAAAGTCACAAGTCGGCGGCAAGGTTGTTGATGCGTTCACTCATAGCTTGTTGCTCTTGATGCAAAGCATGTTGTGCACCAAAGAGGTGACTCTTGGTGACGAAGGAGTTCATGTCGTCATCTTGCTCCATGAAGAGTGGGTTGGTAGAAGTACTTGGCCTATCCATCATGAGGAAGTGGTGGTGAGTAGGAAAAATGAGAGAACAAAACCAAAGTTACCTTTTCCGAAGATTGTGGATGTAACAAGTACGATCTCACGATGCTATAATAGGGGAATTGGTAACGGGAATTGTTTCTCACACCTACAAGTAAAAGGCTAATGGAGGAGCTCGGTTAGGATGGTGGCAAAAATTTCAAGCAAATGTTAGTCAAGATATCGATAAGGTTGAGAAGATTCACAAAAATTCAAGTAAAAACAAATAGATCAAACCTAAAGATATCACTAGGAACACACACACGGAAGATAGATGGGATCCGCACAACCAAGGGGTGAGCTCAAAATGTGCAACCACGGAAAATGCTCTTGTTGTGCGAATACTAGAGAGACGCTAGCTCGATTGCTCAAATGGGCTAGATACGCGTGTGCACCAACCTATAAGAGAAATGTGCCGTCTTCAATCCCAACTATGCTACGTATGAGGTGTCAAAGATGATATGCAAGAATGACTCGATGCTATTGCTTACAAGCTCTTTGTTGCTCCTCTTTTGCTTAAAAGCTTTTCTTGTTTTTTTGAAGCTAGAGCCAAGTATAATATGAGACAAGTATGTAAGATATGCACGGGAGAGACTTATGGCACTAAGATGGTAACAAGATCACTACGGTGCACAATAGCGTGGCCCGGCAATTCTCAACTTGCTAGTCTCGATGGGTAAGCGACGGGAAATGGCTCGGGTTATCAATGCAAAAGCAAAATGAGATGTTGTCGAGGTTACCGTCCGATCGTACGGTAAGAATGAAGTTGTTGAAGCTGGTGTGGTGTCCGAGTTGATGATCGAGTGGCGGCGATGATGATGTCCAAATGCGCCTAAGTAGCCGAAACACCTTTGGACACAAGAGAAACTGCGGTCCAAAACTCAAACAACCACGAGAGATAGTGCGGAAGAACACGAGTGTTGGTATGGAAGCAAAATGGTGCAAAACAAAAGATGGCTGAAAGTTTCTAGATGGTCCGTGCGCACGGGCTAAGTGAGGCCAGTGTGCACGGGGTCCCGTGTTCATGGGGTCTCGAGGGCCCGTGTGCACCTGGGGGGGGATTCTAGGAGCGGATGACAAGCTCCGGATCCGTGGGGATTTTCCAAGATAAGGACAATTTTTAGGGTTTGGAAGGTGGGGAAACATGAAGATGGGTAGATCCACTTGCCAAACTCCAAATTCGTGGATCAAAACAACCAAATCTCATAAGATCCAACAAATTGCAAGAAAAAAATTTTGGGCTATTTTTGTGGGGATTTTCGAATTTGGATGAGAAAGAACAAAATCAAGCTAGCAAATGGGGGGATGGGACTCCAAGATGTGAAGCAACCTTGCTCATGATACCAAAATGATGTAGGATGAAATCCTAGAGGGGGATCTTTTCACACATGGAGGGGGAAAAGGGAAAACTCTCAAGAACACGAAGAGGAAATCACTCAAACAATTCCCCAATTACACATCCACTAGAATAGCAATACAAGATCCACAAGTCACAAACACAATCAAAGGAAAGATACAATGGCAAAGTTCTTCCCACTCCTAGGAGATGAGGTCTTGAAGATAGTCTTCTCCTAGAGGAGGTCTTGAAATCCACTAGGATTCTTCCCAAAGGGGCCTTGATTCCACAAGTGGGAAGGTAGAAGGAGCAAAACTCACAAATATCTTATCTCATACTTTGCTAACCCTAAACATAGCCCTCGGTACGGTTTATATAGTCTTGGGATCGAAAGAGATGAAGAGGGGCTCGGTTTGCGGATCTCAGCCGTCCATCCTAGGAAGCCCGTGTGCACGGGGTAAGTTGTGCCCGTGTGCACGGGGGTCCCGTGGGCACGGTACAGGCCTGTGCGCACGGGGTGCTCCAGCGTCAACTCCCTGGATAGTCTGTGGGCACGGGGTCTCGGGAGCCCATGCGCACGGGGTCACCTAGGACTTCTAGTTTTGCTATTGTTGCACTCCGTCTTGGTTCGCGTGACCTTGAGGTGGTTCCTCTTCTCCTTGGGGGTGCTCCTGAGCCTCTTGGTGGTGTTCCTCTTCGTACCTAATGAGACATAGCGTATCTTGGTGATGTAGCAACAATGTTCCATTCGTATCCATATGCAAGCTAAGTAGGAAGGAGTTCACCTCGGTTTCCAAAGCACGTGCTCTAGCTGTTGTTATAGGTCCACGTGGGGCTTGATGTGTCGGTGTAGAGTCCATAGGGATGATGGAAGGATGCTCCGCATCACTCTATCTCTCAAATGAGCTATCACAACGCTGACCCTAAAACATAGGTGGAGGGGGAGTATATATAGTCTAAGGGGCGAAGGGGTACATGGGCCTTGGCCCAGATGCACTGCACGCAGGCAGGGGAGGCCGGGCGTCCGGGCGACGGGCCGGATGTCCGAGGCTTCATGGAGAGCCGGATGTCTGGGCTGGCAGGCCGGATGTCCGGGCTGGAGGAGCTAACTTTGTTGCTCTCTGTTTGGAGGGTGTTGGATTTCTGGGGGCGAGGCCGGATGTCCGGGACTTGGCGAGGCGCCGGATGTCCGGGGTTGACGCCAGATGTCTGGGCCTGTAGCACTTGGCGGCTGGGCAGCTATTGCTGTAGTGGTCCTCTCCAGCGGCCGGATGTCTGGGTCCTGGAGCTGCCTTCTTCTCCTTTCAGCGTTTCTCTTCATCCGTGGACTTGGCGGTTTGTCCGACTTCACGTGCATCTTCGGGAGGGTCCTCTTGATACCTAACCATGCATAACATTCCGGACTTAGGTAGTAGCCATGGCTCGAGAGGATCAAATGAGATATCACTAAGGAAAGAAGTCACCTCATTCTCGAGAGCTCTAGCTCGTGCTCGTGTCATGGGGATGATCGTAGGATGCTCCGCATCATCTCCCCTCCCTTGGGGAAGATCCGACCTCGGATCGTGATCCTCATGACCATGGAAACAGTTGTTGTGGACGGACTTGTAGTTGGACGGAGTTGAAGACATTGCGCAATCCAAGTACTCCAAGGTGTCGCCGGAGTGGTATACATGCAAGAAAAGCAAACACAAACGACACTCAAAAATACAATGGTTAGCGCACACAAAGTGTCCATCATATAAGAATGAGTCCGTACGACAAGATTGAGCGTGACAAGGTGCATGAAGCTTATCCAAAAGATATGGAATGGTACGCAAAGCATTCATGGGAGCAAAAACATTCATTATGCACACAAAGGTGTTGTGAATATGATCAATGCAACCACGGTGCAAAATGATGTCATAGTGAGACGGTTTATCAATAGCATGAATATGGCAATGGATGCTCAATATGAGTATGTGATCATGGAATTGATGATGAGCAATATGATCATGATGTATATATATGCCATCAAGGAAGATCACAACAAATTTTCTAAGGAAATGCACAAGCTCATATATCATGGATGACATGGGAATACAAGATGCAACAAGGCAATCATAATGTGAGTCAATCCATGCATAAGATGTAAATTTGTCATGTGTGTGAGATGTCCAATGAGCATGACATGTGTGAGCACAATCAACAAATATGTAGGTGTTGGTGTACCAATGCTCAATGTCGTGGCATGAGTGGAGGTTTGAAGGTGCTTCCAATAAGTCCGAGCGCTCCTCAACTTGAAGGTCCATGGGTTCCATCTCCAATGTCGGTCGTCCATCCAATAGATGTAACATGTGGACAAGAAGAAGGAAACAACAAAGAAATAGTGACCCATCCAATATGCATATTTGAGGATGGCTCAAAGGGAAGGAATTCACCTTTGTGAGAATGTCGAAAATGTTGGTGTCGCACATCGTGTATGCATCATGCACATGACCAAATTGTGTCATGACGGTATCGCCTTGTGAATCCTTCAACATGAAAGAACGTGACAAACACTCGGAAAAACAAATGAGGTTAGCGGAGACGCAAAACCTATCATTCGTGTGGCAAAATACCCAACAAGTTTATGCATCATGCTCATCATAAGAAAGGACAACGGAGCATTTCATAGTATGGAGGCATATGATGATGCGAGAACAACCAAATACAATAGGCTCAATCAAGCAAGCATGCATTACAAGTAAAGTGTCCAAGTCTCCACGATCAATAAGCATAGATGCAACAATTGGAGGCAAGCGACAATGAACAAAATATATCATGTGAGAGGCATGAACATATACGTCATCCACCCAAGAAAGCAAGTTAGAATGGAACATGGGTGATGCGACAAAGCAAGCAATCATGTGAATCAAGGAAAGCAAGCTAGTAGTGCAAAGATGCAACGTACTAGAAGGAATCATGTCAAGTATGTCATGTGTGCAAATGGTGGGAATGAATAATGCACAAAACATATCACAAGCATGAAAGGAGGATATGAGCAAAATAGCATTAATAGCATGAGGCACATGATAAACATGGCAATAGCAACAAGGATCTCCACCAAGCATGCAAATACACATAGGAGTAGCATAATTGTGAATCATGGGTAGATGCAAGAAAGGGTCACAATTGCATGGCAAAGGAATAGAAGCAAGCATAGCATGCAAAGTGAACATGGTAAAATGAGCATGAAGCGACAAGCGGTATATAGCCCATAGCCGTGTGAGAGCCAAGTGAGAGAGATGCGCGTAGTCGTTGCGTGAACAGAGCGGTGGGAGGGATAGTTCCCGGGATCCCAAGTCATCTTTGCTCTCAGGAGCTCGTTTCGTCCATTCTTGGGATTGAGAGTTTGACGAGTATACGTGAGTACCTACACAAAACAAGGACAAAGGGAAAATTGTGTGTGCGTGGTAGATGTACACATCATCCATCATGATGCACACATGCTTGTGTCAGTTAGCACAAAATATCCGATGCTCAAATAAATGAGATGCGTCATATAGAAACATGTCATCCATCATGATAGGTTTGTTGTTATGTAAAACATAATGGAGACTCAAATTATGTAATGCATCATGGGAAATATCTAGAGCATTGTTATGCGTCGAATGCATATGGTGCAAGCAATTATGAGAATCATGCAAAGTATGGAATGCATCAAAATCTCCTAATATGTATGAGGAAACTATGGGGGTCTCCTCATGATCATTAGTGGAAACATCACATGGATAATATTGACAACAGCCAAAACAATGCATGGTTGGAACATTGTGATCATGGCATGGCATAGTAGATGCATTGCGCAAATCATGTAAAGGAAGCATGGCAATGTCATCACAAGAGAAACAAAAGACAATGACCATAATCTCGTCATCTATGCCATAAGTGCAAATGGGATTTATTGTAACGGGGCATGCATAGTTACTATGTTTAGATTGAAATGATGCAATATGGGATATCTCACTCATAGCATATGACAAGGTTAATGGATTGTCAAACATGATGTGAACAAAAGAATTTTCACATGATATCCTATGGAGCATAGCATCACAACTAGGCAACTTGACATGCTCGTCATCATATTCATCATAAATAGGTGAGTCATGACATGAAGAAGTCGCACTAGCATGAAGCATGGGTATAGGTGTGTCAACATCATGCAAGCAATCATTCGTAAAATAGTCCACTAGTGGGACAAGAGAAGCACCATCAACTATGTTACCTTTGGAGCATCGCTCATGTGTTGTAGGTGAGGTGTCGAAGACGAAGTTGTGGTCATCTTCATCTTGATGGAACCATGTGGGCGGTGCATCTTCTTCCACCATGGCCATCGTCGTCTCCATTGGAGGTATGGACTCGTCGAGGATAGGCATGTCGTCATGTAGGAGACCTAGCACCAAAGAAGAAAACACACTCGGAGTAGAGGTTAGGTCGTTAGAAATCAAAGTGGCCTCACATGCCGTCTCAACTACCTCACTCACTAAGTGTTGTGGCTCACTCACTCCCTCTTGGATGCTCTCACTCATATGGTTGGTGGAGTCACTCAAATGGCGCTCAACCTCACATAGGATGTGTGCCATGCTGTCAAGTGTGGGGTTAGTGGTGGTCACACTCATCCTCTCATAGGAAATGCACTCAATGTCACATATGGTGGAGTCACTCATGTCACTCATGTGGTGGTGGCTCTCCGCACATGGGAATTGGGGCATCTCTTCATATGTGGGTGTCGGAGAGATGTAGGTGCAAATGTCTCCATGGTCAATCATGTCGTGGTCGTAGCCGTTGATGAAGGCCGAAGATGGCACATCATGACTCTCCTCCAAGACCAAATATAAGGTCTCATGTGCGGTATCGTAGCTTGACTCGGAGTATGAGTCCAATATGGGCGTCGTCTTCATGTTCTTGAAGATGTTCGTGCTCGTCGCCGTGGTCGAAGGGGATGCCCCTTACTCGACCTTCTTGTCGCCATATTGTTGTAGGAAGCCCATATGATGTGGCACCTCGTAGCTCGTCTCCATGTCCGAAGGGCATTTCCCATGCTCGGCCATCTTCCTTGAGGGGCTTTCGAAGATGGAAGTGTCGCCCTCACTCGTAGGTGGTCACCTTGGACTTGATGAAGTCGTTGTAGGCGTACTTGTGGGAAGTAGGCGAAGATGTTGTACGTCCAAAGGCGAAGATGCCTTGATAGCACTTGGCGAAGATGCCAAAGTGGTGTTGGTAGTAGCCGTAGCGCCGTCTTGGTTGTGGTCATTTCGTGGTCTTCTCTTTTGCTCATGAAGCATGGACTTGACGTGAAGTAGGGCTTGTTGGGACTTGTACATTTGCGCTTGGTGAGCATCGTCATGATGATGTTGGCGTTGTCGCACATGAGCTCGTAGTAGATGTTGTTCGTCGTCGTGCACATGTTGCTTGAAGGTGACTTGCCCTTCATGACAAGGTGGATCACGAACGTGATGGTGGTCGCCATGGAGATGTGGACGTGGACGACTTGCGTTTGCATCCTTTTTGTGCTCCGAAGACTTGTGACTTGAACGTCACCGCCTTGAGGATGATGAAGGGGAAGAACGGTTGATCAACAAGGTCCGAATCTCCTCCATCCTTGCATCTTCCTCCTCCTTTTGTGCGGAAAGCTTGTTGTCGATGTAGTCCCTTTTCCTTGCTTCGGAGTGACGAATGTCGATGGAGAGGTTCTCCATGCGCTCTCGCAATCTTGATTGTGCGCCTTGTATTTGTCGTTGTAGATCGAAGATTTACGCTTTGGTGATGTAGTTGTTCACACCGTCGTTGTTGTGGAAGACTGGAGATGAAATTCCTTGCCTATCCATCACTCCAAGAGAAAAATGTGAGTGGTAGCAAGAGAAGAACGAACTTGAAAGTGGATCAATGATCACTCCAATGTGGACAAGGAAATAGCACAATTGGTACCAATTCTTGTCGGTTTCTCACACCTACACAAGTAAGGCTTATGGTGGAGCTCAGTGAGGATAGTGGCACAAAACAATTTGATGCAAAATGTTAGCAAGAGTCAATAATGTTGAAAGAGATTCACAAATTCGGAAGTGAAACAAGTAGACCAATAGCACTATATGGCACACGGAAACACACACACAGATAGATAAATGGGGTCGTGCAACCAAGGAATGAGCTCAAAATGTGGAATCCACAGAAAATGCTCTTGTTGCACAACTCTAGAGAGATGCTAGCACAATTGCTGAATAGGCGGATACGACACTTGTGCACAACCTATAGGAGACAAAATTTCAACGACTACTATCCCAAGTATGCTATGTATATGATGTTTCGGTGGTATGATCCAAGATGATCGAATATGACAATCTTATGCAATGTGGTATGATGCTATGGCACTTGCTTACAAGCTCTTTGTTAACTCTTTTGCTTAAAATCTTTATTCTCATTTTTTGTATATGTATGGCCACTTTTGCACAATGCACAAACCAAGATAGCAATTGGGTATATGCGGGAACAAACTTGAGGCACAAGAGATCATATGATGATACCAATATAATATGGTATGTATGTAATGGAAGGTGATGAGGACATCAATACAATTGTTACACCCACAGCCCCTGCTGCTATACATACTGGACCAATTACAAGAGCTCGCGCACGCCAATTGAATTAGCAGGTACTTTCGTTTCTTGGTAACGATTCTAATGTTCATGAGAATATGATGCTGCCTAAATTGGATATATTTGTTTTGCTTACAAATGAAGGGCCTAGCTTGGACAAGAAAGATGAACCTTGGAGCAAGTTCAAGCATGGAGGTGATGGCATGCGCAAGTGGATCAAGAACGGAGTTACAAGTGATGATTTCAGGACTATGAAGCCACCATAAGGAGTGCATGAAGCCTTGGACGAAATATACAAGATGCCACTTCATAAACTTCGTCCAGAGGCTATTTTAGGTGTTGCGTCACCTTATTATTGGGCCAGGCCCATGTATTTTCGAAATGCTTAAGTATAGGCTATTTTTAGAGTCCGTATGTATGGGGAAACAGGAGTTAGGGTTGGTTTCGGACCCCTCCTCCACGGGCCACGAAATTCCCCCCTCTTCCTCCGTATATACAGCCCTTAGGGCATCGTTTAGACTTTGAGTTTTGTTTATATTAAGAGTTCGCCATATCTGCAACTTCGCGTACTTCGTTTGTGTCCAACGACCAGACCAAGACGTCACAGAACCCCACCTTCATCAATAAAGCTTTCCTCTTATATTCGCAATATCCAGATTGCAATTACAATTTCTTGCTTGTTCTTCGTTGCTTGCAGGAAATAGACCCTCGTGGTCAGGTTGATCGTGATTCGGCATGGTCAATAACCTCTCGGAGTTGGTTTAGCGATTACTAAGGCGCGACGTCCTCGCACGTTTGTAGTCGGATCATCAAAGTCGACTTCCACCAAAACAATAGTCGCCATCTCATCGAAAGATCGGGCCCCTCGCCTCTATTAGAAGGTGTAGACCACTAATTTGCACAAGTAACGTTGCCGGCAATACTCAAAGGCTATTCTCGATAGGCAAGTGACGCAAAATGGGCTAGGGGTTATCAATGTAATGGCAAGGGAATATACAATGGAGGGATACCACAATACCAAGATGGTATGGAGGTTACCATCCTTGGCGATGATGAGTGGCGGTGATCTTGATGGACATACCAAGATGATGGAGACTCGTCCCTAAGTAGCCGAAACACCTTAGCAAACAGAAAAACCGCGAACTCAAAATCTCAAATGTCAAATGTCAAATGGTGGTAGCGGGATGCAGTAGTGGTTTCGTGAAAACTAAATTGAATTGCAGAATGGCAATGATCAATTGTGGAGTACGCAATGCGGAAGTCGAGGGTAAGGTGGTGGACTATACACGGGTTTCGGAGTTGAAAGCATGGTCCCTAAGTAGCCAAAATACCTTAGGAGGCACAACTCACAACACTAACAAAATTGGGTTAAGTTGGGGTGGCGGAAGTGTATGGTGGGCAAGCCTATGCGGGAGTTATGGTGGTGGTGGTGGTTGATGAAGAAGCAATCGTCCCGAAGTAGCCTAAAAACCTTACGAGACTCGAATCACTACTCAAGCAACCACAAATGCTATTAGGAACAAAATTGGTTAGGTTGCGGAAGTCGGTGGTGGTTATGCGGAGGTTGTGATGGAAGCCCTAGGCAAAGATGCCAAAGTTCCAAAACTTTGATGGAGTCAAATGGTTATGGTAGTATTTTTGTTGGAAGGGGGATGTGAAGAGCTTTTCAACGAGCTAAAGAACGCGGAAATCGGACTCCGGATGAATTGGTTATGGACAAAACGGTGAAATAGGGATGGCTGAGATGTCAGGGGCCGGACATCCGGGCTCGGGGCCAGAAATCCGTGACCTGATGTCCAGAACCGTGCAGATTTGGCGCTCTAAGAGCCAGATGTCTGGCTTGGGGCCCGGATGTCCGGCCCGATGATTCCAGATCTCATTTGGGGCAGAAATTTTCGAATTGGGGGCGGAAATTGATGATTTCAAGGGCAAAATTTGATTGATTTTGTGGCTGGAAAATGGGGAAACTTGGGGAAAGATAGTTCTACTCAAGACACAATGAATCCATGGATCAAAATCAACAAAATATCATCACACCAACAAATCACAGAAAAATTTGGGGGCTATTTTTGTGGGGAATTTTCGAATTTAGGACGAAATCAACAAAATTAGGCTAGAAAACACAACGGGGAGGCTCCGAAATCGTGATCAACGTGGCTCTAGATACCAAGATGATGTAGGGTAGAACCCTAATCGGTCGATCTTTCACGAAAGGAGCGAATCCTGCGAAGAACATGAAGAACATGAGGGGGGAAACAAGGGGAATCACGAGGGGAAACACGAAAGAAACACTAAAACCAACAAGAATGATCACACATGTGCTACATCCTCGAAAGACTAAGAGAGATACAAGATCCACGATCAACAAGGGACGATACAAAGGGTAACCGGTTCTTCTCCGTGAGGAGGTCTTGATGCCTTCTCCGTGAGGCGGTCTTCAATCCAATGTGTATCTTCTCCGTAGAGGGGCCGCGGTCTCTCTCGTGGAGTAGATCCGATATGGATGAGCGAAGCTCTATCTCTCAAATGAGCTATCACAATGCTGACCCTAAAACGTAGGTGGAGGGGGAGTATATATAGTCTAAGGGGCAAAGGGGTACATGGGCCTTGGCCCAAATGCACTACACACAGGCAGGGGAGGCCGGACGTCGAGGCGACGGGCCGGATGTTCGAGGCTTCACGGAGAGCCTGATGTCCGGGCTGGCGGGCCGGATGTATGAGGCTTCACGGAGAGCCGGATGTCCGGGCTGGAGGAGCTAACTTTGTTGCTCTCTGTTTGGAGAGTGACGGATTTCCGGGGGCGAGGCCGGATGTCCGGGACTTGGTGAGGTGCCAGATGTCCGGGGTTGACGCCGGATGTCCGGGCCTGTAGCACTTGGCGGCTGGGCGGCTGTTGCTGTAGTGGTCGTCTCCAGCGGCCGGATGTCCGGCCCTGGGGCCGGATGTCCGGGTCCTGAAGCTGCCTTCTTCTCCTTTCGGCGTTTCTCTTCATCCGTGGATTGGCGGTTTGTCCGACTTCACGTGCATCTTTGGGAGGGTCCTCTTGATACCTAATCATGCATAACATTCCGGACTTAGGTACTAGCCATGGCTCGAGAGGATCAAGTGGGATATCACTAAGGAAAGAAGTCACCTTGTTCTCGAGAGCTCTAGCTCGTTCTCGTGTCATGGGGATGATCGTAGGATGCTCCACATCACTTCCAACCATACTCGAACCTCATCGAGCTAGTGCATCAAGCTACCAAAGCGGAACGCCAAGTGCAAGGCGATTTCAAGTATGCCAAGTTCTCATCCAAGTCATTCGGCTTCTCCAACACCCAAGCTTCAACGACTCCAACAATGTCTACCAATCCTTCTACAAGCAACGTCGACAAGTCAAGTTCCAAGAAACCTTCGTCAACTCCAAGCCATCCTACTACGAGCAACTTCAAGCCGAGAGCTTCATCATCATCAACCCCAACCGATGAGACCGTCAAGACAAGTTCCTTCAAGTGTTTCACTTACGGAAGCCAAGACCACAAGTCCTACGAGTGCACCAACAAGCCGACCATGATCCTCAACGACGACGGCACTTACGACTCAATGAGTGAAGAAGAAATGGACGCCATTGAGCAAGTCGACATGCACCGGCAAGTGAGCGATGAAGAGGAACAAGTCTTTTGCGATGAGGATTCAAGCCCCGCCCTTGTTGTCTCCAAGGTCTTGACTCTCCAACATCACCAAGAAGAAGATCAAAGATGCCACATATTCAACACCAAGGCCGGCATCAATGGACGATCCGTCAAGGTCATCATCGATGGAGGAAGTTGTCATAATCTTGCAAGTGAAGAACTTTGCTCCAAGCTCCAATTGCCCAAGACGAAGCATCCACATCCATACAAGTGCAATGGCCCAGTGACTCCGGTACCATCCAAGTCGAGCACTGAGTACAAGTCTCCTTCAAAATTGGCGCCTATGAAGACACCTTGGAGTGTGACGTTGTTCCAATGACCGTATGCCATCTTCTGCTTGGACGCCCATGGCAATTTGATAGAGTAGTCATCCACAATGGCCGAACGAACCACTACATATTCAAGATGAAGGGCAAGGAGTACGTCCTCCATCCAATGTTGCCAAGTCAAGTGATCGCCGACAAGCAAGCCACCCATCATGGAGACGTTGATGCACTAGCCCAAATCAAACACCTCCACAATGAGTGAAAAGAAGAATTTAGTCCTATTTTCTACCAAAAGTGAGATAAGAGCAGTGTGTGAGAACCCATCTAGTGTCCTACACTACGTCCTTGTGTGCAAGGACAATGCACCACAAACTAACACTTCTCACACTCTTCATCTAGTGTTGTCTTCTCTTTTGCAGGAATTTCATGATGTTTTCCCCGATGAGCTACCTCCGGGACTACCTCCACTGTGAGGCATTGAGCACCGCATTGACCTCATCCCCGGAGCACCGCTTCTGAACAAAGCTCCCTACCGCGTCAACCCCGAAGAGACCAAAGAAATACAATGGCAAGTAAAGCATCTTATAGACCATGGACATGTACGTGAAAGTTTGAGCCCTTGTGCCATCCCGGTCATTCTTGTGCCAAAACGAGACGGTAGCTTTCGCATGTGCTTCGATTGTAGACCTATCAATTCTATCACCGTTCGCTATAGGTATCCCATTCCACGCCTTGACGACATGCTTGATGAACTTAGTGGTGCCACTATCTTTTCAAAAATTGATCTTAAGAGTGGTTACTATCAAATCCGCATACAAGAGGGTGATGAATGGAAACCGCTTTCAAAACCAAGTTTGGCTTGTATGAGTGGTTAGTCATGCCTATGGGTCTCTCAGAAGCATCGGGTACTTTTATGCGCCTTATGAATCATGTCTTTCGCCCTTACATTGGTATATTTGTTGTGGTTTACTTCGATGACATTCTTGTTTTTAGTAAGTCTCTTAAAGAGCATGTCACCCATGTTAAAACCATTTTGCAAACTCTTCGAAAAGAGCATCTCTATGCTAATATGGAGAAATGCCTTTTTGGCGTTGACAAGCTCGTTTTCTTGGGTTTTGTTGTTTCCTCTAAGGGTGTTCATCTTGATGAGTCCAAGATCAATGCCATTAAGACTTGGCCACAACCAACCAATTTGCAACAAGTGTGTAGCTTTCTTGGCCTTGCGGGCTTCTATCGTCGCTTTGTGAAGGATTTTAGCACCATTCCTTCGCCTTCACATGCTTTGAGCAGGAAGAATGCGCCTTTTGTTTGGGGACCATCCCAAGATGCCGCTTTCAATGAGGTCAAGAACTTGCTTACTCATGTTCCCATGCTTGCTTTACCCAACTTTGACAAACCCTTTGAGATTCATTGCGATGCTAGTGGTAATGGCATAGGAGGCGTGTTAACGCAAGAGAAGCGCCCCATAGCTTACTTTATTGAGATACTCTCCGGCACGCAACTCAATTATCCCATCTATGACAAAGAGCTATATGCTTTAGCCCGCGTTTTGCATGAATGGGAACATTACCTTCGTCCCAATGAGTTTATCATTCATACCGATCATGAGACTCTCAAGTATCTTAAGGGCCAAACCAAATTGAACAAGCGTCATGCTAAGTGGAGTGAATTTATTGAATCTTTTCCTTGTGTCATCAAGTACATTAAGGGTAAGGAAAACATTGTAGCGGATGCCCTTTCTCACATATGCATGCTTGTCACTCAACTTGAATTGGATGTCATTGGTTTCGAGCATATCAAAGACTTGTATGAGCATGATCCTACTTTTGCTACTCCTTATTCCAAGTGCTTGTCGCACAACTTTTGGGAACGCTATTAGATCAAAGATGGGTATCTTATGAGAGATAACAAACTTTGCATCCCTGAGCCTTCTCTTCATTTGTTGCTTTTGCAGGATTCTCATGGAGGAGGCTTAATGGTACATTTTGGATGCCACAAGACGTTCGCCATGCTCTCGAAGAACTACTTTTGGCCAAAGATGTTTCGCGACGTCAATCACTTCACCAACCGTTGCTCTACATGTCGCAAAGCTAAGTCCAAAGCTCAATCTCATGGCCTTTATATGCCCCTACCAATTCCTTATCAGCCATGGGAAGACATTAGCATGGACTTTTTTACTTGGTTTGCCTAGGACTCGAAATGGGAAGGATTCCGTACTTGTCGTTGTGGACCGTTTCTCAAAAATGGCACATTTTATTCCTTGCAACAAGATAGACGATGCTTCACATGTTGCTAATCCCTTTTGTAGGGAAATATTGCGTCTACATGGAGTGCCAAAGACTATCGTCTCGGACCACGAAGTCAAGTTCCTTAGGTACTTTTGGAAGACCCTATGTGCAAAGCTCGGAATCAAGCTACTCTTCTCCACGGCTTACCATCCTCAAACCGACGGCCAAAACGGAGGTGACCAACCGCACACTCTCCGCTCTACTTCGAGTACTCATCATGAAGAACATCAAGGAGTGATGCGGAGCATCCTATGGACATCACCATGTCAAGAGTTCATTCGGCAAGTGACACGTGTGACATCTACTTCACATACATAAAGGTGAATCCTCTCCTTTACACGTGCTCACTTGACACCTTCCAGGATGGTATACTACTTGACCCTCCATCGTGCATGCATAGGTATTATCGGAGCTTCACGGATGACGAGGATGAGTGCAAGCCCCAAGGATCACCTACACCATCTGTGAGGGAAGCGTGGAAGAGAAGGAATAATAAGCCTGGACAGGCTTCTGGAAAGCCCGGAACTTCCGGCCGCTGCTCAGAACTTCCGGCCACCGGAACTTCCGGCCATCCCGGAGCTTCCGGCCCTGCTGCACCGAAGCCGTCCGAGAGTTTGCCAACTCTCTGGACAGCCCGGACCCTGCCCGTACCTATGCCCGGATCCTCCGGCGCCCGGACCTTCCAGTCGTCCCCGGAACATCCGGCCCTGCCTGCGCACAGACACTCGGGCCGAAGCCCATGTACCCTTTCGCCCCACACTTACCCCTTCGTGGACCTAGACTATATATACTCCTCCACCTCTTCCTTTCTAGGGTTAGCGTTGTGATAGCTCAATTGAGAGATAGAGCTACGCTCATCCATATCGGATCTCCTCCTTGCGAGAGACTGCGACCTCTTCGGAGAAGATCCCTTTGGATTCAAGCCCCCTTTCTAAGGGAAGATACCCTTGTGGATTCAATACCTCCTCACGGAGAAGACCGGCTACCCTTGTATCATCCTTAGTTGTCCGTGTATCGTGTATCTTCTGTTATGTACTCATGGATCTAGCGCATGTGTGATCATTCTTGTTGGTTTGAGTGTTCTCTTGTGTTCCCCTCGTGTTTTTCCCCTTGTTTCCCTCCTCGTGTTCTTCATGTTCTTCATGGGATCCTTTCCTTTCGTGAAAGATCGGGCGATTAGGGTTCTACCCTACATCATCTTGGTATCATGAGCCAGGTTGATCACGATTTCGGAGCCTCCCCTCTTTGTTTTCTAGCCTAATTTTTTTGATTTCGTTCTAAAATTCGAAAATCCCCACCAAAAATAGCCCCAAATTGTTTTGTGATTTGTTGTTTTGGATGATGTTTTGTTGATTTTGATCCATGGATTCATTGTGTCTCAAATGGATCTAGCATTCCCCATCTTTTCCCCCATTTCTATCCATGAAATCTTCCCAATTTTGACTCTGAAAATCGAGTTTTTCCGCCCCTATTCTCAGATCTGGAATTTAGGGTTCGTCCCGGAAGAAATTCCACGACCCCCGGAACTTCCGGACTCCCCCGGAACTTCGTCATCGCCCCGGAACTTCCTGGCTAAACAGAAAGTTTACCCCAAAACACCCCAGACTCCGCGCAGTTTTTCCGCGACCCCTGGAACTTCCGACCGCCCCCCGGAGCTTCCGGAGCCCGGAACTTTCGGCCCTAGGACCGGAACTTCCGGCCTAACCAGAAACTTTCCCTGAAATTTCAGCATCAGCCTCTTTCACCGTTTTGGTCACAACTTTTCGCTCCGAACTCCGATTTGAGTGTTCTTTTGCTCGTTTTGAAGCTATGGACGTGCCCGAGGACCTCACCTTGGTTTCACCACCTTTTGACACCATCAAATTTTTGGAACTTTGGCATATTTGCCTAGGGCTTCCACCACATCATCCGCTACACCACCACCGACTTCCGCAGCCTAACCAATTTTGGTCCCCATCGCATATGTGGTTACTTGAGGAGTGATTTGAGTCTCCTAAGGTGTCTAGGCTACTTAGGGACGGTTGCTTCTTCATCAACCACCACCACCACCATAACTTCCGCATAGGCTTACCAACCATACACTTCTTCCACCCCAACTTAACCCAATTTTGTTTGTGTTGTGAGTTGTGTCTCCTAAGGTGTTTCGGCTACTCAGGGACCGTGCTTCCAACCCCGACACCGTATATAGTCCATCACCTTACCCTCCATTTCCGTATTGCATACTCCACAACCCATCATTGCATTTCCACAATCCCTTTGAGCTTCCGAAACCACCACCGCATTCCCGCTACCACCATTTTGACATTTGAGATTTTGATTTCGTGGTTTTTCCGGTTCCTAAGGTGTTTCAGCTACTTAGGGACGAGTCTCCATCATCTTGGTATCTCCATCAAGATCACCGCCACTCATCATCACCGCGGACGGTAACCTCCATATCAACTTGGTATCGTGGTACCCCTCCATTGTATATTCCCTTGCCATTGCATTGATAACCCCTAGCCCATTTTGCGTCACTTGCCTATCGAGACTAGCCATTTGAGTATTGCTGGCAACGTTACTTCTGCACATTAGTGGTCTACACCTTCCATTACATACATACCATACCATATTGGTATCATTCATCTCGTGTGCCTCAAGTTTGTACCCGCACATATACAATTGCTATCTTGGTTTGTGCATTTCGCAAAGTGGCCATATAAAAAAAGAATAAAGCTTTTAAGAAAAAGAGAAAGAGCAAAGAAGCTTGTAAGCAAGTTCCATAGCATCATACCACATTGCATATAAGATCATCTTGGATCACCTTGTGAGAAACACCGGGAACCATACATACATAGCATACTTGGGATAGAAAGTTATCCATTTTGTATCTTATAGGTTGTGCACAAGTGTCATATCCGCCTATTGAGCAATCGTGCTAGCGCCTCTCTTGAGTTGTGCAACATGAGCATTTTCCGTGGATTCCACATTTTGTGCTCATCCCTGGTTGCACGACCCCATTTATCTATACGTGTGTGTGTTTCCGTGTGCCGCATATTGCTATTGGTCTACTTGTTTCACTTGCGAATTTGTGAATGTCTTTCAACATTATTGACTCTTGCTAACATTTTGCATTAAATTTTTGTGCCACTATCCTCACCGAGCTCCACCATAAGCCTTACTTGTATAGGTGTGAGAAACCGACAAGAATTGGTACCAATTGTGCTATTTCCTTGTCCACATTGGAGTGATCATTGATCCACTTTCAACTTCGGTCAAGGTACATTTGGTATTCGTTCTTCTCTTTCTACCACTCACATTTTTCTCTTGGAGTGATGGATAGGCAAGGCATTTCATCTTCGGTCTACAACAACAACGACGAGTTCGATGCCACGGACAACTCCACCAACGCCAAGATGCAAGCTCAAACGGAGGAGATCAAGGACCTCATCAAGTCCTACAAGAGGTCTTCCTCATCTTCGAGAAGATGCTCAAGATCACATACCTTCGAGCTACCATCTCCGGCAAGATCACATCAACATCGACACCATCACCAACAAGGACGTGAAGGTCAAGAGCTCAACACCAACAACCGCTCAACGACTTCACCATCCCCCTTGGCATCTTCGCCAAGCGACTTCAAGGCATCTTCGCCCACAAACACCTCAAGAGAATCTCCCCAAGCTCAAGTCCATGACTTCCACGAGCTACTACGACCTCGATATCGACCACGCGATTCCTTTCTATGGGACTCAACAACCCGAGGAGTATCTCGAGTGGGAGCGTTTGATGGAAGACTACCTCAAGCTACATCAAGTTCCTCCCGAAGATCAAGTGAACTGCGCCATAAGGAACTTCCACGACTACACGTCCACATGGTGGCTTCACACACCTTCGGAGACCTACAACATGAGTTGGCCCAAAACGAAGAGAGCTTTGCGGCGAGAAATTGTGCCTCCAACCTACATTGTACAACTTCAACGCCAATTGGAGAACACCATCCAAGGATCCAAGTCCATCGACGAGTACTTCAAGGAGATGAAGATTGCCTTGCGACGAGCCGGCGTGGACGACCCCATTTCGATGAAGTTCCACTTCATGATGGGACTAGACAACGACATCTCCAAGACAATCTTAATCGACAACTACAAGTCCCTCGACGAGAACTACATTGGTGCTCTCAAGGCGGAACAAGAACTCATGAAGGCCAAGGCTTCGCGACCTGAAGCACACTTCTCGAAGACCAAGCTCCAGGAAGGCGAGCATGAGGATAGTATCACCACGATGTCCAATCCCGATAAGCTCCAACACAATGCTCCCATGTTTGACTTCACCGCCATCCCTCTTTGTGGCATTGATGGTGCCGAGTCTACTTGGACTCTTTGTCAAGACGGTGCGGCGACGACTATGACTACGGAGCCATTTGAGGACCAAGCTTTGAAGGCGAGCGACATGGTGATGAGCAAGGATGATGCTTCCATCTTAGGAGGCGAGAGTGATGATGTGCCATCTTCGTCCTTCATCCACGGCGACGACAACAAGACGGTTGAGCATGGGATTTTCCCTTCGACCACGACGACATGTGATGATTTGAGTGTCTTTTGCCACCATCTTGAGAGTGAGAGTGACTTCACCACTAGCCCCATATACGATGTGTTGCCCCAATTCCCATGTGAGGAGAGCCACAACCCCCACCACTTGAGTGAGATGAGTGACTCCACCATATGTGAGTTTGAGTGCACCTATTTTGAGGGAGTGAGTGAGGCACCACATAGAGAGAGTGTGATAGTTGATAGGGCATGTGAGGCCACTATGATTTCTAACGACTTAACCTCTACCTCTATTGTGTCTTCTCATTTGGTGCAAGGTCCCATATATGATGACGCGCCGATTCGTGATGACTTCATCCTCCCTTTGGACAAGACGATGGCCATGGTGGAATATGATGCACCCCCCACATGGTTCCATCAAGATGAAGATGACCACCATTTGTTCTTTCCCACCTCACCTACACCACTTGAGTGGAATGAACAAGGTAACATAGGTGAAGGTGATGCTCTAGTCCCACCAGTGGACATTCTTGACATTGATTTCTTGCATGATGTTGATCCACCTATTTCCAGGATTCATGCTAGTGCGACTTCCTCATGTGATGATTTCTTGCCCATTTACGATGAGTATGATGATTCTCATGTGGAGTCTATTAGTTGTGATGCCATGTTACATAGGATTTCTTGTGACAATTCTTTAGGTCACATCATGTTTGAGAATCCGCTTGACTTGTCATATGCTATGCATGAGATTAATCATATGTCATATTTGCAATCTCATCGTACTGACTATGCATATGCCATTAACATAAACCCAATTTGCACATATGGCATAGATGACAAGCCTATGGTTATTGGCATTTGTTTCTCTAGTGATGATACTGACATGCTACCTTTGCATCATTTATCTCATATGCCATGCCATAACCACCGAGCTTCGGATATGCATTGTTTTGGATATTGTCCATTTTCTCCTTATGATGTTTCCATTATTGCTCATGAGGAGACCCCCATGGTTTCCTCATACATGTTTGGAGATTTTGATCACTCCCATCCATTGCATGATCCCAATACTTATGTGCACAATATGCTTCCCATGAATAAGCATGCTATTGATGTGCCATATACTTGTATGCTCAATTTGCATCCCCATCATGTTATACACAATAACTATTGTTTCACGATGGATGACATGTTCATATACCATGCATCAAATTTCTTTGAGCGATGCATATCTTGTGCTAACTTCCACGTGCAAATACGCATCATGATGGATGATGTGTACATTTACCCATCAGTTGACAAAACGAGCTCTAGAGAGCAATGATGACTTGGGATCCCATGGATTGCATTTCCCACTGCTCTCTTCACGTGAAGTCTTCGCGCATTTCTTCTACATGACCCTCACTTGGCTATGGGTTATTGTCCATTACATATTATATGCCCATCTTGCCATGTTCACTTTGCATGATATGCTAATCACTATGCCTTTTCCATGCATTTGTGACCCACGCTTTGCATTACACATGATGATTTATTCTCATACTTGTATGTGTATTTGCAAGCTTGGTGGAGATATCACTTGTCATCCGAGGTCGGATCTTTCCCAAGGGGGACGGGATGATGCGGAGCATCCTATGGACATCACCATGTCAAGAGTTCATTCGGCAAGTGACACGTGCGACATCTACTTCACATACATAAAGGTGAATCCTATCCTTTACACGTGCTCACTCGACCCTTCGAGGATGGTATACTACTTGACCCTCCATCATGCATGCATAGGTATTGTAGGAGCTTCACGGATGACGAGGAGGAGTGCACGCGCCAAGGATCACCTACACCATCCACAAGGGAAGCGTGGAAGAGAAGAAAGAAGAAGCCAGGACAAGCTTCCAGAAAGCCCGGAACTTCCGGCCGCTGCCCGGAACTTCCGTCCACCGGAACCTCCGGCCATCCCGGAGCTTCCGGCCCTACTACACCGAAGCCGTCCGAGAGTGTGCCAACTCTCTAGATAGCCCGGACCCTGCCCGGACCTTCGCCCAGAACCTCCGGCGCCAGGACCTTCCGGCCATCCCCGGAACATCCGGCCCTGCCTGCGCGCAGACACTTTGGACGAAGCCCATGTACCCTTTCTCCCCTCACTCACCCCTTCGCGGACCTAGACTATATATACTCCTCCACCTCCTCCTTTCTAGGGTTAGCGTTGTGATAGCTCATTTCAGAGATAGAGCTACGCTCATCCATATCGGATCTCCTCCTTGCGAGAGACTGCGGCCTCTTCAGAGAAGATCCCTGAGGGAGTCCTGGATTAGGGGGTGTTCGGATAGCCGGACTATACCTTCAGCCGGACTCCAGGACTATGAAGATACAAGATTGAAGACTTCGTCCCGTGTCCGGATGGGACTTTCCTTGGCGTGGAAGGCAAGCTTGGTGATGCGGATATTCAAGATCTCCTACCATTGTAACCGACTCTGTGTAACCCTAACCCTATCCGGTGTCTATGTAAACCGGAGGGTTCTAGTCCGTAGGACAACTTCATCATACAACAATCATACCATAGGCTAGCTTCTAGGGTTTAGCCTCCTTGATCTCGTGGTAGATCTACTCTTGTACTACCTATATCATCAATATTAATCAAGCAGGAGTAGGGTTTTACCTCCATCGAGAGGGCCCGAACCTGGGTAAAAACATCGTGTCCCTTGTCTCCTGTTACCATCCGCCTAGACGCACAGTTCGGGACCCCCTACCCGAGATCCGCCGGTTTTGACACCAACAATCCCTTTGGATTCAAGCCCCCTTTCTAAGGGAAGACCCCGTTGTGGATTCAAGACCTCCTCACGGAAAAGACCGGATACCCTTGTATCATCCTTAGTTGTCCGTGGATCGTGTGTCTTCTCTTATGTACTCGTGGATCTAGCGCATCTGTGATCATTCTTGTTGGTTTGAGTGTTCTCTTGTGTCCCCCTCGTATTTTCCCCTCATTTCCCTCCTCGTGTTCTTCGCATTCTTCGCGGGATCCGCTCCTTTCGTGAAAGATCGGGCGATTAGGGTTCTACCCTACATCAAGGAGTGGGAGGAGTGTCTACCTATCGCCGAGTTCGCCTACAACCGAGCAAGACACTCAACAACCGACAAGTCCCCCTTCGAGGTTGTCTACGGATTCAACCCATTGTCACCATTGGACATTCTTCCTCTACCACTCCAAGAGCGCATCAATTTGGACACAAGTGCACGTGTATCTAAAGAAGGTGCATGAAGCTACAAGACATACTATCGAGCGCCAAGTACAACGACTTGCGACCAAGCTCAACATCAACAAGCAACCCATGATCTTCAACATTGGTGATCTCGTGTGGATACACCTTCGCAAGGACCGCTTTCCACAAGAACACAAGTCCAAGCTTCGACCACGAGCAGATGGAACCTTCAAGGTGCTTGCACGCTACAACGACAATGCTTACAAGATCAACATCCCACGTGACAAGTACTCCGTGAGAGACATCTTCAACATCAAAGATCTCTCGCCCTACCATGGTGATGAGGATTTCGATCCGAGGACAGATCTTCCCCAAGGGAGTGGAGATGATGCGAAGCATCCCAAGATCATCCCCATGGACGCACTACACCTCCAACGACACCACTTGGACCAATGACAAGAGCCCGAGCCAAGGCTATCGAAGATAAGGTGAATTCACTCCTCTCTGAACATCCACTTTCTATGCATGAGACATGGCTACTACCTAAGTTCGAGTTGTTGTGCAAGAGGACCCTCCTGAGGATGCATATGAAGATGTACAAGTCCCCAAGTTCATGAATGAAGAGAACCATCGGAAGTAGTCAAGTACACCTCCCAGGCCCCGGACATCCGGCTGCGACCCCGGACGACCGGCCCCTGGAGCTCCTTCCACCACAGCCGCACAGCCGCCAGAAGCTACAGGCCCGGACATCCGGCCTCGCCAGCCCAGACATCCGGCCTTTCCCGAGCCCCCGGATATCCGGCCACCAGCCCAAAATCTGGACCCCTCTGAACCCGAGAGCAACAAAGCCCACCGCTCCAGCCGGACATCCAGCCTCCCCAGCCCGGACATCCAGCCCGACGCCCGGACGTCCGGCCTCCCCTGTCTGTGCACAGTGAAGGGCCGAGGCCCGTGTACCCCTTCTACCCCCTAGAATATATATACGCCACCTCGTCCAACTTTCTAGGGTTAGCGTTGATTTAGCTCATTTTGAGACATAGAGCTTCGCTCATCCACATCGGATCTACTCCTCGTGAGAGACCACGGCCTCTTCGGAGAAGATCCCTTTGGATTCAAGACCTCCTCATGGAGAAGACCGTTACCCTGTATCGTCCTTGGTTGATTGTGTACCGTGTGAACCCTATGTATTCGAGGATCTAGCGCATATGTAACTTGTTCTTGTTGGTTTAGTGTTTCTCTTGTGTTTCCCCCATGTTTTCCCTTGTTTCCCATCTCGTGTTCTTCGTGTTCATCGCGGGATCCACTCCTCTTGTGAAAGATCGGGCTATAGGGTTCCTACCCTACATCAAAGGAGAATCAGAAGAGGAAGATGGAGCTGAAGAAGAAGAGACAGGCGTCAACTCTCTGGACAGCCCGGAACTTCCGACCCCTGGACCCTCCGGCCGACCCGGAGCTTCCGGCCTCTGACGTCTTCGACCAGGCCGGGTGTGCCAACTCTCTGGTTAGCCCGGAACCAGCCCGGATCCCGTCCCGGACCTACCGGCCCCCGGAACCTCCGGCCAGCCCGGACCTTCCGTCCCCTGGACCCCAACCCAAATCCACCCGTGCCAACTCTTTGGTTAGGCCGGACCCTCCCCGGAACTTAGCCCAGAACGTCCGGCTCCCAGAACTTCCGGCCCTGCCTGCGCAGTGACTTGGGCAGAGGCCCGTGTACCCTTTTACCCCTTAGACTATATATACTTTTCTCCTACCTACGTTTTAGGGTTAGCATTGGTTTAGCTCATAGATGAGATAGAGCTTTGCTCATCCACATCGGATCTACTCCACGAGAGAGACCGTGGCCCCTCTTCGGAGAAGATCCCTTTGGATTCAAGACCTCCTTGCGGATAAGACCATCAAGACCTCCTCACGGAGAAGACCCGCTACCTTTGTATCGTCCTTAGTTGACCGTGGATCGTGTGATCTCTCATGTACTCGAGGATCTAGCATATGTGTGACTATTTCTTGTTGGTTTAGTGATTTTCTCGTGTCCCCCCTCATGTTTTCTGATGAGGACATCAATACCATTGTTACACCCACAACCCCTGCTACTATACATATTGGAACAATTACTAGAGCTCACGCACGCCAATTAAATTATCAGGTACTTTCGTTTCTTGGTAATGATTCTAATGTTCATGAGAATATGATGCTGCCAAAATTGGATACATTTGTTTTGCTTACAAATGAAGGGCCTAGCTTGGACAAGAAAGATGAACCTTGGAGCAAGTTCAAGCATGGAGATGATGGCATGCGCAAGGGGAACAAGAACGAAGTTACAAGTGATGATTCCAGGACTTTGAAGCCACCATAATGAGTGCATGAAGCCTTGGACGAAATATACAAGATGCCACTTCATAAATTTCGTCCAGAGGCTATTCTAGGTGCTGCATCACCTAATTTTTGGGCCAGCCCATATAATTTCAAAATACTTGATTATAGGCTGTTTTTGAGTTCGTATGTGTGGGGAAACAAGAGTTAGGGTTGCTTTCGGACCCCTCCTCCAAGGGCCACGAAATTCCCCCTCTCTCTCCTCCATATATACAGCCCTTAGGGAATGTTTAGACTTTGGGTTTTGTTTAGATTAAAGTTCTCCATAGCCACAACTTCACGTACTTCGTTTGTGTTCAACGACTAGACAAAGGCGTCACAGAACCCCACCTTGATCAATAAAGCTTTCATCTTATATTCGCAATATCCAGATTGCAATCTCAGTTTCTTGCCTGTTCTTCGTTTGCTCACAGGAAACAGACCCTCGTATTCAGGTTGATCGTGCTCCGGCGTGGTCAATAACCCCTCGGAAGTTGGTTTAGCGATTGCTAAGGCGCGACGTCTCGCACGTTCGTAGTCGGATCGTCAAGGTAGACTCCCACAGAAAATGATAGCAACCATCTCATCGAAACATCGGGACACCCTCGCCTCTATCAAGTGGTATCAGATTTCCAGGTTGCTCGGTGAGATTTTACAGTTTTTCGAAGTTTAGATCGAGTTTGTTCTTCATACCTATAGTCCACAAAAAAAGCCAAAAAAGTTAGGGTTAGTTCATCATATCCGAACCAATCTGAGCCTTTGCATAGTCTTTTTTAGAGCTTTGCATTGTTGAATTTGCGGTTGCATCATCGTGTCGAGTTGCTTGTCTTAGCATCTAGTCCCTTAGAGTTTCGGGTTCTGTTCACAGGTTGTCACGCCGCCGCCGCACCATCGTCATCATCTTTTCCATATACCACCACCCCACCATATACATCACCGCTGAAATATACAACCACCAATCCGAGTCCACATATACCATCGCCATATACCACCACCAATCCAAGTCCAGATATACCATTGCCATATACAACCACCAGTCCGAGTTCCACGAGATTCATCGCCGCCACCAATCCGAGTTCCACCAGATTCATCGCCGCCACCAGTCCTAGTCTGAGTCCAGTATTTGTTGCTTTGTTTTCGGTTTCCAGATCACGCGATACTTCGAGTCGTGACCAAGTCAGACTCCCCATATTTTGTGCTACCCGTAGTAGACAAATAGTTCCAAACTCAAAAAATTAATTCTGGCTAGGCAGTTTTGAGACTATTTGTAGACTTTTTCAAAAAAAATTGTTGCGGAGCCAAAAAAAGAGGGAAAAATTGCCCAAAAAAGTGAAAATAAGTGAAGAAAAAAAATTCAGAGTGTGCTCCTCCCTTGTTTACGTGCAGCGTCGTGATTTTGTTAGTGTTCTAGGCTCGCATCTCTAGCACGGTCTAGCCTAGGACCAGCACAGTACCGCCGTTGAACGTTTATTCAACTTTGCATCTCTGAATTGATTATTGCTGACCCTTTTTGCTACCATATTATAAGCCTTCCAAGCTCCACATACATCTACGTTATAGGTACGACGGTTGCCGATCACCGCCTGCTGCTGGGTAAGAAATGGTAAGAATTTGAGATTTGCTTGACGGATTTGTGATACCCGCCACCACCTCTTGTTAGTAGTCTGTAGGATCATATTCTTGTGTGTTTCTATTGCTTCTAACCATGGCAGGATCACAAGCCGACGAGACTGACTGGGAGAACATGACGAATAAGGAGTTGCATGATAAGTTTCAGCAAATGATGAGTGGACAGGTGCAAGATGTGCTAAACAGATTTGAAGAGGCCATGGAGAAGATAGATGGCATGGTGAAGACGTTCGAAACAAAGCTCGATAACAAGTTTAATGAATTTCTTGCGCCTCTTCCACCACCACCACCGGCTGCACCTAACGCACCTCTACAACAACAACAACAACAATGACTACCTCCACGTCGCGAAACAACCCTCCGCCGAGCGAGCCCTCTCCCTCTTGCGCCTGGCCAAACTGTTGGTGCTGCTGTTGTTACTTCTGTGACTCCTGCTGCTGATGCGGAGGAGGATGATTTTGCGGGAGATTACGAGGATGAGATTGATCAAAATCAGAACTACGTGCAACCACCAGCACCACTCCCACCAGGTCGTCCACATGCAAATAATGGTAATGGTAGGGTTCCCCCTCAGGTACGACATCATGACCATCTCCCTAAACTGAAATTGAATATTCCACCATTTGAGGGTAGAAATGTTCCTGATATATATCTTACTTGGGAGTTAGAAACTGAACAACGTTTACATGTTTACAATATCCCGAGGATAGACGTGTTCCTGCTGCTGTTTGTGCTTTCACTAGTTTTTGATTTTTGTTTGGTGGTCTGAACATTGTAGATTATATCCTATTCCAGCTACTTGGGCTGCTTTGAAAACTGCTATGCATACTCGTTGGGTTCCACCATATTATCAACGTGAATTACTTCAAAAATTGCAGCGTTTAAGACAAGGAAAAAATCTGTAGAAGAATATTATCAAGAATTACAAATTGGCATGATTTGATGTGGTATTGTTGAGGAGAATGAAGCTATGCTTGCACGTTTTATGGGTGGATTAAATAGAGAGATTCAGACCATTCTAGAGTATAAGGAGTATACTAATATCACTCGTTTATTCCATCTTGCTTGTAAAGCTGAACGTGAAGTGCAGGATCGACAGGCATTGGCACGAACTAACTTTTCTGCAGGTCGATCTTCATCATGGACACCACGTGCATCCTCTACTTCCACTAGACCAGCACCTCCATCAGGTGCCACCTCCAGCCGTGATACAAGAAAGCAAGCACAACCACCACTATCTGCCAAGAGGACACCTGTTGGCCCTGCGCAGAGCTCTTCTTCTTCCATGGCATCAATAGGGCACACAAGTGATATTATTTGTCGACGTTGTAAGGGAATAGGACATTTTTCGAGAGAATGCAAATCTCAGCGTGTGATGATTGTTACTGTAGATGGTGGGTATGAGTCCGCTAGTGACTATGATGAGGAGACTTTGGCTCTTATTACACATGAGGAACACTATGGAGATGATTCTGATCATGAGACACAATACATGGCTGCTGAAGATGCTGACAGGTATGAATGTTTAGTTGCTCCACGTGTTTTGAGTGTGCAGGTTACACAAGCTGAGCAAAATCAGAGGCATAATTTGTTCCATACAAAGGGAGTTGTGAAGGAACGTTTTGTTCGCGTCATTATAGATGGAGGCAGCTGCAATAACTTGGCTAGCATGGAGATGGTGGAGAAGCTATCTCTCACCACAAGACCACATCCACATCCTTACTACATCCAATGGTTCAACAACAGCGGCAAGGTTAAGGTAACACGTATTGTTCATGTGCATTTTAGTATCTCTACATATGCTGATTATGTTGATTTGTTCCTTATTACTTGGTAGACCATGGCAATTTGATAAAAATTATGTCCACCATGGTAGAAACAATCAGTATACTCTTGTTCATAAGGATAAAAATATTAGTTTGCTTCCTATGACTCCTGATTCCATTTTGAATGATGATATTAATAGAGCTAATAAAGCAAAACAGGAGAAAAATTAGAGTGAAAATCAGATTGTGGCCAAAGAATTTGAGCAACAAATGAAGCCTAATAATAAACCATCTAGTGTTGCTTCTGAAATTAAATTGAAAAGTGCATGTTTACTTGCCACCAAATCTGATATTGATGATCTAGATTTTAGCAAATCTGTTTGCTATGCTTTTGTGTGCAAAGAGGCATTATTTTCATTCGAGGACATGCCTTCCTCTTTGCCTCCTGCTGTCGCTAACATTTTGCAGGAGTTCACTGACGTCTTTCCACAAGACGTGCCACCGGGATTACCACCTATTTGAGGGATTGAGCATCAAATTGACTTAATTCCCGGTGCATCATTACCCAACCGTGCACCATACTGTACCAATCTACAGGAGACAAAGGAGATTATGCGTCAAGTACAAGAACTGCTCGACAAAGGTTATATACGCGAATCCCTTATTCCTTATGATGTTCCCATCATTTTAGTGCCAAAAAAAGGATGTACGTCGCATATTTGCGTTGATTGTAAAGGCGTTAATAATATTACTATTCATTATCATCATCCTATTCCTCGGCTAGATGATATGCTTGATGAATTTGAGTGGCTCTACCATATTCTCCAAAGTTGATTTGCGTAGTGGATACCATCAAATTCGTATGAAATTGGGAGATGAATGGAAAACAACATTTAAAACTAAGTTTGGATTATATGAGTGGTTAGTCATGCGTTTTGGGTTAACTAATGCACCTAGTACTTTCATGAGATTAATGAACGAGGTTTTACATGCTTTCATTGGACGATTTGTGGTAGTTTACTTTGATGACATATTGATTTATAGCAAATCTTTGGAGGAACATTTGGAACATTTATGTGTTGTTTTTATTGCTCTACGTGATGCACGTTTGTTTGGTAACCTTGGAAAGTTCACATTTTGCACCGACCGAGTATCTTTTCTTGGCTATGTTGTTACTCCACAGGGAACTGAAGTTGATAAAGCCAAGATTGAAGCTATTGAGAGTTGGCAGCAGCCCAAAACGGTCACACAATTGAGGAGTTTCCTTGGCCTCGCTGGATTCTATAGGCGTTTTGTGAGATATTTCAGCACCATTGCTGCCCCTCTCAACGAGCTTACAAAGAAGGATGTGCCTGTTGTTTGGGGTACCGCACAGGAAGAAGCCTTCACGGTATTGAAAGATAAGTTAACACATGCTCCTTTACTCCAACTTCCTGATTTTAATAAGACTTTTGAGCTTGAATGTGATGCTAGTGGAATTGGATTAGGAGGTGTGTTATTACAAGATGGCAAACCTATTGCATACTTTTCTGAAAAATTGAGTGGTCCTAGTTTGAACTATTCTAGTTATGATAAAGAATTATATGCTCTTGTTCGGACCTTAGAAACATGGCAACATTATTTATGGCCTAAGGAATTTGTTATAAATTCAGATCATGAATCTTTGAAACACATTAAATGTCAAGGAAAACTGAACCGTAGACATGCTAAATGGGTTGAATTCATTGAGACTTTCCCTTATGTAATTAAACACAAGAAGGGTAAAGAAAATGTTATTGCCGATCCATTATCTCGTTGTTATACTATGCTTTCACAAGTTGACTTTAAAATTTTTTGGTTTGGAGACCATCAAATATCAATATGTGCATGATGCTGAATTTAAAGATGTATTGCAGAATTGTAAGGAAGGGAGAACTTGGAACTAGTTCATTCTTAACGATGGATTTGTGTTTCGTGCTAACAAGTTGTGCATTCCAGCTAGCTCCGTTCATCTTTTGTTGTTGCAGGAGGCGCATGGAGGAGGATTAATGGGACACTTTGGTGTCAAGAAGACAGAGGATATACTTGCTACATAAGTATAGGCTATTTTTAGATTCTGTATGTGTGGGGAAACAAGAGTTAGGGTTGGTTTCAGACCCCTCCTCCAAGGGCCACGAAATTCCCCCCTCTTCCTCCATATATACAGCCCTTAGGGCATCGTTTAGACTTCGGGTTTTGTTTAGATTAAAAGTTCGGCATACCTGCAACTTCGCGTACTTCGTTTGTGTTCAACGACCAGACCAAGGCGTCACAGAACCCCACCTTGATCAATAAAGTTTTCATCTTATATTTGTGATATCCAGATTGCAATCTCAGTTTCTTACTTGTTCTTCGTTTGCTCGCAGGAAACAGACCCTCGTGGTCAGGTTGATCGTGCTCCGGCGTGGTCAATAACCCCTCGGAAGTTGGTTTAGCGATTGCTAAGACGCGACGTCTCGCATGTTCGTAGTCAGATCGTCAAGGTCGACTCCCATAGAAAACGATAGCCACCATCTCATCGAAACATCGGGACACCTTCGCCTCTATCATGTGGTATCAGATTCCCAGGTTGCTCGGTGAGATTTTACAGTTTTTCGTAGTTTAGATCGAGTCTTTTCTTCATACCTATAGTCCATGAAAAAGCCAAAAAAATAGGGTTAGTTCATTCTCTCCGAACCAATCTGAGCCTTTGCATAATCTTTTCAGTATTTGCTTTGCTGAATTTGTAGTTGCATCGTCGTGTCAAGTTGCTGGTCTTAGCGTCTAGTCCTTTAGAGTTTCGAGTTCTCTTCACAAGTTGTCATGTCGCCGCTGCCATATATCACCACCGCATCATTATCATCGCTGCTGCCATATGCCACCACCACACCAACTTCATCGTCGCTGCCATATTCACCACCACATATTCACCACCAATCCGAGTCCATATACGCCACCACATATTCGCCGCCATCACGCAATCTGAGTCCACGTGCAACATATATCTGCCACCAGACCGATTTCCACCAGATTCGTCGCCGCCACCAGTCCGAGATTCCACCAGATTCATCTCCGCCACCAGTCTTAGTCCGAGTCCAGTAATTGTTGCTTTGTTTTCGATTTCCATATAACGTGATACTCCAAGTCGTGACAGAGTAGGACTCCCCAACTTTCGAGCCATGCGCAGAAGAAAAATAGTTCCAAACTCAAAAAAACTAAGTCTGGAAAATTCTGGCTAGGCAGTTTTTAGATCATTTGTAGACTTTTTCGAAAAAAAATTGTTGTGGCGCAAAAAAAGAGGAAAAAGAAAGTAAAAAAGTGAAAAAAAAAATTCAAAGCGTGCTCCTCCCTTGTTTACGTGCAGTGCCGTGATTTTGTCAGTGTTCTAGGTCGCGTCTCTACCACGGTCTAGCCTAGGACCAGCACAATACCGTCATTGAGCATTTATTCAACTTTGCATATCTGAACTGATTATTGCTGACCCTTTTTGCTACCATATTATAAGCCTTCCTAGCTCCACATACATCTACGTCGTGCGTTTGACTCTCCTTGGTAATCGCTCTGTCCAAGCTTTGAGAGTTTTGACTACGACGGTTGCCGATCACCACCTGCTACTGGGTCAGAAATGGTAAGAATTTTCGTGATACACCACCACCACCACCACTTCCTAGTATTCTGTAGGATCATATTCTTGTGTGTTTCTATTGCTGCTAACCATGGCAGGATCACAAGCCGATGAGACAGATTCGGAGAACATGACGAACAAAGAGCTACATGATAAATTTCAGCAAATGATGAGTGGACAGGTGGACGATGTGCTAAATAGATTTGAAGAGGCCATGGAGAAGATAGATGGCATGGAGAAGACATTCCAAACAAAGATCGACAACAAGTTTAATGAATTGCTCACGCATCTTCCACCACCACCACCGGCTGCACCTAACGCACCTCTACAACAACAACTACATTGCCTTCCAAATCAAGTGGGAAGGGCACTGCACATTCCCCTTGAGCCTGGTCAAAATTCTAGTGCCGCTGTTGATGCTTCTGTAGCTCCTGCTGCTACTGCAGAGGTGGAGGACCATTACGAGGACGAGGTTGACCAAAATCAGAACTACGTGCAACCACCAGCAGCACTGCCACCAGGTCGTCCACATGCATATTATCGCAATGGTAGGACTGCACAACCACCTCAGGTATGTGATCATGACCATCTCCCTAAACTGAAATTGAACATTCCACCATTTGAGGGTAGATATGTTCTTGATATATATCTTACTTGGGAGTTAGAAACTGAACAACGATTTAGATGTTTACAATATCTTGAGGAGAGACGTGTTCCTACTACTGTTTGTGCTTTCACTAGCTTTGCATGTGTTTGGTGGTCTGAACATAGTAGATTATATCCCATTCCAGCTACTTGGGCTGCTTTGAAAACTGCTATGCGTACTCGTTGGGTTCCATCATATTATCAACGTGAATTACTTCAAAAATTGTAGCGTTTAAGACAAGGAAAAAAATTCTATAGAAGAATACTATCAGGAATTACAAACTGGCATGATTAGATGTGGTATTGTTGAGGAGAATGAAGCTATGCTTGCATGTTTTATGGGTGGATTAAATAAAGAGATTCAGACCATTCTAGAGTATAAGGAGTATACTAATATCACTTGTTTATTCCATCTTGCTGTTAAAGCTGAATGTGAAGTGCAGGATCGACATGCAATGGCGCGAACTAACTTTTCTGCAGGTCGATCTTCATCACGGACACCACGTGCATCCTCTACTTCCATTGCACCAGCACCTCCATCAGGTGCCACCTCCAGCCGTGATACAAGAAAGCAGGCACAACCACCACTATCTGCCAAGAGCACACCTGTCGGGCCTGCGCAGAGCTCTTCTTCCATGGCATCAACAGGGCACACAAGTGATAGTATTGGTCGTCGTTGTAAGGGAAGAGGAAATTTTGCGAGAGAATGCAAATCTCTGCGTGTGATGATTGCTACTAAGGATGGTGGGTATGAGTCCGCTACTGACTATGATGAGGAGACTTTGGCTCTTATTACACATGAATAACATGGTGGAGATGATTCTGATCATGAGACGCAATACATGGCTCCTGAAGATGCTGACAGGTATGAATGTTTAGTTGATCAACGTGTTTTGAGTGTGCAGATTGCACAAGCTGAGCAAAATCAGAGGCATAATTTGTTCCATACAAAGGGAGTTGTGAAGGAACGTTATGTTCGCGTCATCATAGATGGAGGGAGCTGCAACAACTTGGCTAGCATGGAGATGGTGGAGAAGCTCTCTCTCACCACACGACCACATCCACATCCTTACTACATCCAATGGTTCAACAATAGCGGCAAGGTTAAGGTAACACGTACTGTTCGTGTGTAGTTTAGTATCTCGACATATGCTGATTATGTTGACTGTGATGTGGTACCCATGGAAGCATGTTCCTTATTACTTGGTTGACCATGGCAATTAGATAACAATTTTGTACACCATTGTCAAAATAATCAGTATACTCTTGTTCATAAGTATAGCCATATTACTTTACTTCCTATGACTCCCGATTCCATTTTGAAAGATGATACTAATAGAGCTAATAAAGCAAAACAGAAGAAAAATAAGAGTGAAAATCATATTGTGGCGAAAGAATTTGAGCAACAAATGAAGCCTAATAATAAACCATCTACCGTTGCTTCCAAAATTAAATTGAAAAGTGAGTGTTTACTTGCCACCAAATCTGATATTGAAGATCTAGATTTTAGCAAATCTGTTTGCTATGCTTTTGTGTGCAAAGAGGCATTATTTTCTTTCGAGGATGTCCCTTCCTCTTTGCCTCCTGCTGTCACTAACATTTGGCAGGAGTTCGCTGACGTCTTTCCACAAGACGTGCCACCGGGATTACCACCTATTCGAGGGATTGAGCATCAAATTGACTTAATTCCCGGTGCATCATTACCCAACCGTGCACCATACCATACCAATCCAGAGGAGACGAAGGAGATTATGCGTCAAGTACAAGAACTGCTCGACAAAGGTTATATACGCGAATCCCTTAGTCCTTGTGCTATTCCTATCATTTTAGTGCCGAAAAAGGATGGTACGTCGCGTATGTGACAATGAAGATCCTCCATGGCAAGAGAAAATTGAGGGAGACAATCCTCCTCGTCAAGGACGTCATCACCCTCGAACACAATGAAGAGCGACGCTATGGCAAGCTAAAGTTCATGCCCAAGTTTTCCGGAAGGAATGATCCCGAAGTGTACCTTTCATGGGCATTGAAGGTTGATAAAATCCTCCGCTTGCACAACTATGAGGAAGAGAAGAAGATCGCGATGGCATCCCTTGAGTTCCAAGATTACGTCCTCATTTGGTGGGAACAAGTCATTGAGTGTCGAGAGGCAAGAGGTGAACCACCCATCACTACTTGGGCGCAAATGAAGGATGCCATGAGAGCACGCTTCATGCCAACCTACTACAACCGCGATCTCTTCAAGAAACTCCAACTCCTCAAGCAAGGAACCAAGAGCATTGAAGAATACTACAAGGAAATGAGATTGCAATGATACGAGCCAAAGTCACGGAAGATGATGAGCAAACTATGGCACGTTTCTTGAATGGACTCAATCATCCTATCAAGAAGATCGTCGACTTCCAACCATACTCGAACCTCATCGAGCTAGCGCATTAAGTTACCAAAGCAGAACGTCAAGTGCAGGATGACTTCAAGTATGCCAAGTTCTCATCCAAGTCCTATGGCTTCTCCAACACCCAAGCTTCAACGACTCCAACAACTTCTACCTCAACCAAGCCACCTACAAGAAACACCGACGAGTTGAGTTACAAGAAAACTTGGACAACCTCAAGTCATCCTCCTACAACAAGCAACTTCAAGCCAAGAGCTTCATCATCATCTACCCCAACCGATGAGAACATCAAGACAAGTTCCTTCAAATGCTTCACATGCAGAGGCAGAGGCCACAAGTCCTTTGAGTGTACCAACAAGTGCACCATGATCCTCAACGACGATGGTACATACGACTCCATGAGTGAAGGAGAAATTGAGGCACTTGAGTAAGTATCCATGCATCGGCAAGTGAACGAAGATGAAGAGGATCAACTCTTTTGTGACGAAGATTCACGCCCTGCTCTTGTTGTCTCCAAGGTCTTGACTCTTCAACATCAACAAGAAGAAGACCAAAGATTTCATATATTCCATACCCAGGCCGGCATCAATGGAAGGTCCGTCAAGGTCATCATCGATGGAGGGAGTTGTCTTAACTTGGCAAGTGAAGAACTATGATCCAAGCTCCAATTGGCCAAGATGAAGCACCCACATCCCTACAAAGCCCAATGGCTAAGCGACTCCGGCACCATCCAAGTCGAGCATAGAGTACATGTCTCCTTCAAGATCGGAGCTTATGAAGACACTTTGTGATGAGGACATCAATACCATTGTTACACCCACAACCCCTGCTGTTATAGATACTGGACCAATTACTAGAGCTCGCGGACGCCAGTTGAATTATCAGGTACTTTCATTTCTTGGTAACGATTCTAATGTTCATAAGAATATGATGCTGCCTAAATTGGATACATTTGTTTTGCTTACAAATGAAGGGCCTAGCTTGGATAATAAAGATGAACCTTGGAGCAAGTTCAAGCATGGAGATGCTGGCATGCGCAAGGGGAACAACAACGGAGTTACAACTGATGATTCCAGGACTTTGAAGCCACCATAATGAGTGCATGAAGCCTTGGACAAAATATACAAGATGCCACTTTATAAATTTTTCTAGAGGCTATTCTAGGTGTTGCGTCACCTTATTATTGGGCCAGGCCCATGTATTTTCGAAGTACTTAAGTATAGGCTGTTTTTAGAGTCTGTATGTGTGGGGAAACAAGAGTTAGAGTTGGTTTCGGACCCCTCCACCAAGGGCCATGAAATTCCCCCTCTCTCCTCCATATATACCGCCTTTAGAGCATCGTTTAGACTTTGGGTTTTGTTTAGATTAAAAGTTCGGCATAGCTGCAACTTCGCGTACTTCGTTTGTGTTCAACGACCAGACCAAGGCGTCACAGAACCCCACCTTGATCAATAAAGCTTTCATCTTATATTCACAATATCTAGATTGCAATCTCAGTTTCTTGCTTGTTCTTCGTTTGCTCACAGGAAACAGACCCTCGTGGTCGGGTTGATCATGCTCCAGCGTGGTCAATAACCCCTCGGAAGTTGGTTTAGCGATTGCTAAGGCGCGATGTCTCGCACATGCGTAGTCGGATCGTCAAGGTCAACTCCCACAAAAAATGATAGCCACCATCTCATCGAAACATTGGGACACCTTCGCCTCTATCAAGCTGTATCAGATTTCCAGGTTGCTCGGTGAGATTTTAAAGTTTTTCGTAGTTTAGATCGAGTCTGTTCTTCATACCTATAGTCCACGAAAAAGCCAAAAAATTAGGGTTAGTTCATCCTATCCGAACCAATCTGAGCCTTTGCATAATCTTTTCTGTATTTGCTGTGTTGAATTTGCAGTTGCATCGTCGTGTCTAGTTGCTGGTCTTAGTGTCTAGTCCTTTAGAGTTTAGAGTTCTGTTCACAAGTAGTGACGCCGCCGCCGCATCATCATCATCACCGCTGCCATATACCACCATCGTCATCACCGCTGACATATACCACCATCGTCATCACCGCTGCCATATACCACATATCCACCGCCATCACGATAATCCGAGTCCACCTCCATCACCGATTCGCCACCAGTCTGAGTTCCACCGTCCTACATATATCCGCCACCAGTCCGAGATTCCACCAGATTCATCTCCGCCACCAGTCCGAGTCTAGTATTTGTTGCTTTGTTTTCGAGTTCCAGATCACGCGATACTCCGAGTCGTGACAGAGTAGGACTCCCGAACGTTCGTGCTACCCGCAGTAGAAAAATAGTTCAAAACTCAAAAAAAACTAAGTTTGGAAAATTCTGGCCAGGCAGTTTTTAGACCATTTGTAGACTTTTTCAGAAAAAATTGTTGCTTAGCAAAAAAAAGAGAAAAAAACTGCAAAAAAAGTGAAAAAAAGAAAAAAAAATCAGAGCGTGCTCCTCCCTTGTTTACGTGCAGCGCCGTGATTTTGTTAGTGTTCTAGGCTCGCGTCTCTAGCACGGTCTAGCCTAGGACCAGCACAGTACCATCGTTGAGCGTTTATTCAACTTTGCATCTCTGAATTAATTATAGCTGACCCTTTTTGCTACCATATTATAAGCCTTCCCAGCTCCACATACATCTATGTCATGTGTATGACTCTCCCTGGTAATCGCTCTATCCATGCTTTGAGAGTTTTGACTATGACAGTTGCCGATCACCGCCTGCTGCTGGGTAAGAAATGGTAAGAATTTGAGATTTGCTTGACGGATTTGTGACATCCACCACCACCTCTTGTTAGTAGTCAGTAGGATCATATTCTTGTGTGTTTCTATTGCCGCTAACCATGGCAGGATCACAAGCCGACAAGACTGACTAGGAGAACATGACGAATAAGGAGTTGCATGATAAATTTCAGCAAATGATGAGTGGACAGGTGCAAGATGTGCTAAACAGATTTGAAGAGGCCATGGAGAAGATAGATGGCATGGAGAAGACGTTCGAAACAAAGCTTGATAACAAGTTTAATGAATTGCTCACGCGTCTTCAACCACAACCAATGGCTGCCCCTAACGCACCTCTACAAAAACAACAACAACAACAACAACAACAACGTCACTTTCCAAATCAAGTGGGACGAGCACAGCACATTCCCATTGACCCTGGGCAAAATTCTAGTGTCGCTGTTGATGCTGCTGCCGCTCCTGCTGCTACTGCAGAGGTGGAGGACCATTATGAGGATGAGGTTGACCAAAATCAGAACTATGTGCAACCACCAGCACCACCACCACCAGGTCGTCCTCATGCATATCATCGCAACGGTAGGGCTGCAATAGCACCTGAGGTACATGACCATCTTCCTAAACTAAAATTGAATATTTCACCATTTGAGGGTAGATATGTTCCTGATGTATATCTTACTTGGGAGTTAGAAACTGAACAACGATTTACATGTTTACAATATCCTGAGGAGAGACGTGTTCCTGCGGCTATTTGTGCTTTCACTAGCTTTGCATGTGTTTGGTGGTCTGAACATTCTAGATTATATCCTATTCCAACTACTTGGGCTGCTTTGAAAACTGCTATGCGTACTCGTTGGGTTCCACCGTATTATCAACGTGAATTACTTCAAAAATTGCAGCGTTTAAGACAAGGAAAAAATTCTGTAGAAGAATATTATCAGGAATTACAAACTGGCATGATTAGATGTGGTATTGTTGAGGAGAATGAACCTATGCTTGCACGTTTTATGGGTGGATTGAATAGAGAGATTTAGACCAAACTGGCATGATTAGATGTGGTATTGTAAGGAGTATACTAATATCACTCGTTTATTCCATCTTGCTTGTAAAGCTGAACGTGAAGTGGAGGATCAACAGACATTGGCGCGAACTAACTTTTCGGCAGGTCGATCTTCATCATGGACACCACGTGCATCCTCTACTTCCACTCCACCAGCACCTCCATCAGGTGCCACCTCCAGCCGTGATACAAGAAAGCAAGCACAACCACCACTATCTGCCAAGAGCACACCTGCCGGGCCTGCGCAGAGCTCTTCTTCTTCCATGGCATCAACAGGGCACACAAGTGATATTATTTGTCGTCGTTGTAAGGGAAGAGGACATTTTGCGATAGAATGCCAATCTCAGTGTGTGATGATTGCTACTGAGGATGGTTGGTATGAGTCCGCTAGTGACTATGATGAGGAGACTTTGGCTCTTATTACACATGAAGAACACAGTGGAGCGGATTCTGATCATGAGACGCAATACATGGCTACTGAAGATGCTGACAGGTATGAATGTTTAGTTGCTCAATGTGTTTTGAGTGTGTAGGTTACACAAGCTAAGCAAAATCAGAGGCATAATTTGTTCCATACAAAGGGAGTTGTGAAGGAACTTTCTGTTCGCGTCATCATAGAGGGAGGGAGCTGCAATAACTTGGCTAGCATGGAGATGGTGGAGAAGCTATCTCTCACCACAAGACCACATCCACATCCTTACTACATCCAATGGTTCAACAACAGCGGCAAGGTTAAGGTAACACATACTGTTCGTGTGCATTTTAGTATCTCTACATATGTTGATTATGTTGATTGTGATGTGGTACCAATGCAAGCATGTTCCTTATTACTTGGTAGACCATGGCAATTTGATAAAAAAATTATGTACACCATGGTAGAAACAATCGGTATACTCTTGTTCATAAGGATAAAAATATTACTTTGCTTCCTATGACTCCTGAATCCATTTTGAAAGATGATATTAATAGAGCTAATAAAGCCAAACAGAAGAAAAATAAGAGTGAAAATCAGATTGTGGCAAAAGAATTTGAGCGACAAATGGAACCTAATAATAAACCATCTAGTGTTGCTTCTGAAATTAAATTGAAAAGTGCATGTTTACTTGCCACAAAATCTGATATTGATGAGATATATTTCAGCAAATCTGTTTGCTATGCTTTTGTGTGCAAAGAGGCATTATTTTCATTCGACGACGTGCCTTCCTTTTTGCCTCCTGCTGTCACTAACATTTTGCAGGAGTTCGCTGACGTCTTTCCACAAGACGTGCCACCGGGATTACCACCTATTCAAGGGATTGAGCATCAAATTGACTTAATTCCTGGTGCATCATTACCCAACCGTGCACCATACCGTACCAATCCATAGGAGACGAAGGAGATTATGCGTCAAGTACAAGAACTGCTCGACAAAGGTTATATACGTGAATCACTTCATCCTTGTGCTGTTCCTGTCATTTTAGTGCCGAAAAAGGATGGTACGTCGCATATGTGCGTTGATTGTAGAGGCATTAATAATATTACTATTCGTTATCATCATCCTATTCCTAGGCTAGATGATATGCTTGAGGAATTGAGTGGCTCTACAATATTCTCCAAAGTTGATTTGCGTAGTGGATACCATCAAATTCGTATGAAATTGGGAGATGAATGGAAAACAACATTTAAAACTAAGTTTGGATTATATGAGTGGTTAGTCATGCCTTTTGGGTTAACTAATGCACCTAGTACTTTCATGAGATTAATGAACGAAGTTTTACATGATTTCATTGGACGATTTGTGGTAGTTTACTTTGATGACATATTGATTTATAGCATATCTTTGGAGGAACATTTGGAACATTTACGTGTTGTTTTTATTGCTCTAAGTGATGCACGTTTGTTTGGTAACCTTGGAATGTGCACATTTTGCACCAACCGATTATCTTTTCTTGGCTATGTTGTTACTCCGCAGGGAATTGAAGTTGATAAAGCCAAGATTGAAGCTATTGAGAGTTGGCCGTAGCCCAAAACGTCACACAAGTGAGGAGTTTCCTTGGCCTCGCTGGATTCTATAGGCGTTTTGTGAGAGATTTCAGCACCATTGCTGCACCTCTCAACGAGCTTACAAAGAAGGATGTGCCTTTTGTTTGGGGTACCACACAGGAAGAAGCCTTCACGGTATTGAAAGATAAGTTGACACATGCTCCTTTACTCCAACGTCCTGATTTTAATAAGACTTTTGAGCTTGAATGTGATGCTACTGGAATTGGATTAGGAGGTGTGTTATTACAAGATGGCAAACCTGTTGCATACTTTTATGAAAAATTGAGTGGGCCTAGTCTGAACTATTCTACTTATGATAAAGAATTATATGCTCCTGTTTGGACCTTAGAAACATGGCAACATTATTTTTGGCCCAAGGAATTTGTTATACATTCTGATCATGAATCTTTGAAACACATTAAAAGTCAAGCAAAACTGAACCTTAGACATGCTAAATGGGTTGAATTCATTGAGACTTTCCCTTACGTCATTAAACACAATAAGGGTATAGAAAATGTTATTGCTGATGCATTGTCTCGTCGTTATACTATGCTTTCACAACTTGACTTTAAAATATTTGGTTTGTAGACCATCAAAGATCAATATGTGCATGATGCTGAATTTAAAGATGTATTGCAGAATTCTAAGGAAGGGAGAACTTGGAACAAGTTCGTTCTTAACGATGAATTTGTGTTTCGTGCTAACAAGCTATGCATTCCAGCTAGCTCCGTTCGTCTTTTGTTGTTGCAGGAGGCGCATGGAGGAGGATTAATGGGACACTTTGGCGTCAAGAAGACGGAGGGTATACTTGCTACACATTTCTTTTGGCCAAAGATGAGACAGGATGCTGAGCGTTTTGTTGCTCGCTGCACTACATGTCAAAAAGCTAAGTCATGACTCAATCCTCATGGTTTATATATGCCTTTGCCTGTACCTAGTGTTCCTTGGGAGGATATATATGTGGACTTTGTTTTAGGTTTACCTCGAACAAAGAAGGGGAGGGATAGCATATTTGTTGTCGTGGATAGGTTCTCGAAAATGGCACACTTTATACCATGTCATAAAAGCTATGATGCTGTTAATGTTGCTGATTTGTTCTTTCATGAAATTATTCGCTTGCATGGTGTGCCAAATACTATTGTTTCAAATCATGATACTAAATTTCTTAGCCACTTTTGGAGATGTTTATGGGCTAAATTTGGGACTAAACTGCTTTTTAGTACTACTTGTCACCCCCAAACTGATGGACAAACTGAAGTAGTCAATAGAACATTGTCTACTATGCTTAGGGCTGTTTTGAAGAATAATAAAAAAATGTGGGAAGAATGCTTGCCTCATATTGAATTTGCTTATAATCGTTCATTGCATTCTACTACTAAGATGTGCCCTTTTGAAATTGTGTATGGTTTCCTACCTCGTGCACCTATTGATTTGTTGCCTCTTCCATCTTTGGAGAAAGTTAATTTTGATGCTAAAGAACGTGCTGAATTGATTTTTTAAATGCATGAGTTAACTAAGGAAAACTTTGAGTGTATGAATGTTAAATATAAACTTGTTGGAGATAAGGGTAGAAAACATGTTGTGTTTGCACCTGGAGATCTTGTTTGGTTACATTTGCATAAGGATATATTTCCTAATTTGTGCCAATCAAAGCTAATGCCACGTTCTGATGGTCCTTTTAAGGTGTTAGAGAAAATAAATGATAATGCATATAAACTTGAGCTGCCTGCAGATTTTGGGGTTAGTCCCACTTTTAACATTGCAGATTTGAAGCCTTATTTGGCTGAGGAAGATGAGCTTTCATCGAGGACGACTTCATTTCAAGAAGGGGAGGATGTTGAGGACATCAATACCATTATTACACCCACAACCCCTGCTGTTATAGATACTGGACCAATTACTAGAGCTCGCGCATGCCAATTGAATTATCAGGTACTTTCATTTCTTTGTAACGATTCTAATGTTCATAAGAATATGATGCTGCCTAAATTGGATACATTTGTTTGCTTACAAATGAAGGGCCTAGATTGGATAAGAAAGATGAACCTTGGAGCAAGTTCAAGCATGGAGATGATGGCATGCGCAAGGGGAACAAGAACGGAGTTACACGTGATGTTTCCAGGACTTTGAAGCCACCATAATGAGTGCATGAAGCCATGGAAAAGATATACAAGATGGCACTTCATAAATTTCATCCAGAGGCTATTCTAGGTGTTGCGTCACCTTATTATTGGGACAGGCCCATGTATTTTTGAAGTACTTAAGTATAGGCTGTTTTTAGAGTCCGTATGTGTGGGGAAACAAGAGTTAGGGTTGGTTTCGGACCCCTCCTGTCGGTGTCAAAACCGGCGGATCTTGGGTAGGGGGTCCCGAACTGTGCGTCTAGGCGGATGGTAACAGGAGACAAGGGACACAATGTTTTTACCCATGTTCGGGCCCTCTCGATGGAGGTAAAACCCTACTCCTGCTTGATCTATATTGATGATATGGGTAGTACAAGAGTAGATCTACCACGAGATCAAGGAGGCTAAACCCTAGAAGCTAGCCTATGGTATGATTGTTGTATGATGAAGTTTTCCTACGGACTAGAACCCTCCGGTTTATATAGACACCGGATAGGGTTAGGGTTACACAGAGTCGGTTACAATGGTAGGAGATCTTGAATATCCGCATCTCCAAGCTTGCCTTCCACGCCAAGGAAAGTCCCATCCGGACACGGGACGAAGTCTTCAATCTTGTATCTTCATAGTCCAGGAGTCCGGCTGAAGGTATAGTCCGGCTTCCCGAACACCCCCTAATCCAGGACTCCCTCAGTAGCCCCTGAACCAGGCTTCAATGACGATGAGTCCGGCGCGCAGATTGTCTTCGGCATTGCAAGGCGGGTTCCTCCTCCAAGTCCTTCAAGAAGATTTTAAACACCAAGGATAGTGTCCGGCTCTGCAAAATAAGTTTCCACATATTGCCATAGAGAGAATAATATCAACACAAATCTAATCTGCTGACGTATTCCGCAGCGTGACATCACACCACGGCCAAGTCCTTTACTCGAATCATTTTTACTTTTCCACCTCAACACGTTTAGCGAGGCGGTTTCCTTGGCACGTCTTCTCAAAGCAGAGATCGTGTCCCCCCTTTTACGGTATTCTCATCAATACGGACGTGGGTAACCCAATCATGCCCATTAGCATGTCTTCTCGATTAAAGGCGAGTCCCAAACGGTTACGGGGAGGGCTCCTTGTATTCAACCTCTTATAAAGAGACCGAGGACTTACTCCTTTTCCCCAATCTCAAAACAAGTTCGCCCGTCGCCTCGAGTTCCAACACCCTAGGCTCCAGATTCCAGGCGCTTCGGACCTTCGACAATGTCCGGTTCCGACCTTCAAGGCCGATGGATGCCCTCCTCCATCACGGAGGAGGACGTGCTAAAGTTGAGAGCGGCTAAGTTCTTGACCGCCGAAATTTCACAAAGGTTGCCTGCTCAAAGGCAGGCTATTCCCAGTCCCCAGCCCGGTGAGAGCGTAGTGTTCATGTCTCACTTCCTTCGGGGGTTAGGCTTCCCGATGGATCCCTTCGTGAGGGGGCTGCTGTTTTATTACGGGCTGGAATTTCATGACTTAGCTCCAGAGTCCATCCTCCACATTTCCTCATTCATCGTTGTGTGAGAAGCGTTCCTCTGTGTTGCTCCTCACTTCAGATTATGGCTCAAGACTTTTGGAGTGGAGCCGAAGATGATCGAGGGACGGCACGCAGAGTGCGGAGGCACTGTCATAAGTAAGAATGCTGATGCTCCATGGCCCGAGAGCTCCTTTCAAGAGGAGCTCGGCTTGTGGCAACGAGAGTGGTTCTACGTCACCGCTCCCAGGAGCGACAAGTGGTTGGCGCCTCCTGCCTTTCGCTCGGGTCCCCCATCACGGCTAGCGTCATGGGTCAACAAAGGATTAGACTGGGGGTTATCCAAAGACGTGCCCTTGTTGCAGGGCCGCATCAGGGATCTCTTAGAAAGAGACCTCAACCTGGTCAAGGTGATGCACGTCATGCTGATTCGCCGAACACTTCCCGGCAAACGTCGCTCCCTTCGTCGGTGGGAGTTTAATCCGGAGGGACCACGAGCTCTCCAGCATTTTATGGGCGCAACGCCCGTGGAGATGTATAAAATGTTCTTCGGATCACAAGCAATGTGTCCGGATTTGACCAAGGACGCAGGTTTATGCTGCAATCGCCCGGATACTCAAGTAAGTAACCTTGTGCCCGGACTCGCTATTCGTAAAATTGTCATAAATTCGCCCCTAAAAGAGCTGTCCTTTTAAATGGGAGTGGATAGCAAAGGCAAAGATGATCAGCTGTCCAGCTCCCCTTCCTGAGACCAGGCCGAATCCCGTGCTTGTCAGGATGTTGAAGATCGTGCCTTTGGAGGGAAGTGAGGGGGAGGACAAGGAAACTATGGCCTCCTCGAAGGAGGCTGCTCCGAAGGGAGGAACCGACAATTCCTCTCCTAAGGGGAAGAAGAGGGACGCCTCTGACGACCCGGAGACCATGGCCTCAAAGCGGGGGGAAAAGTCCTCGTCAGAGGGTCCGATGCTGGGGAGATCCTCGGCCGAACTACGCCCTCAAAGGGATCAGCCCTCCAGCGAGTCGTAAGTAGAGAAAGATTTTCCTTTAGAGGGATGAGAGAAATCCTTGCTTTTTATCTGAGAAGATTAACCGAAATTTTACTTTGTAGCTCGGACCTTAGCCCTTCTCAGCAGAGCTCGTCTTCGGGGGATCTTATTCCGGAGATGATGGAGAGTGGAATGCCTCCCCCTGCCATACCGCCTGGCGAGGCGGGCGACCCAGAGGTGTCGTCGCGGAGGGTTTCTCCGAATCCGGCAGGGTGGAAGGTAGCCATATGTCCCCCCAAGGTTCTCCGTGTCCGGCCTTCGATGGAGGTCATAGGACGAGCCCGGCACCGTTCGGTGCGCGTTCAGAGGAGCTGATGATTCTGATGGGGCGAGCTTCTATCTTAGAGGAGCACCGTGCATTGATGGGTACGGTGATTGGAAGGATTTCGTCCGCGGAAAGCGGATTGCATGAGGCCGTCAGAAGTTTGCTGACGGGTTTTGAAGTACGTTTGATAATGTACTTCTTCGTCAGTTGCGCATAAAACAAGATGCGCCCTGTGTAGATAGTAGCCCCTGAGACTCTGTGCGTTGTCAAGAAATGACGGCACGCAGAGGATCATAATCCCAGGTCTAAGATGTCGCCTTTGAATGTAGGTGGCGAGGTGTCCGGAATCAAGCCGAACTGATGATTTGGCCGAACTAAAGCAGCAACTGGACGTGGCAGATGCCGACATCGCGCTTGTCAACAAGTGGCTTGATGAGGCTCAAGGTATGTAATTCCTCGGGCGGCATCAGGTAAGAGGAGCTTCATGCCAGTGTCTTACAATGTGTGTGCTTGAGCAGATGGTACGGCCGCCATGGAGAATCTTAGGGTAGAACTTGCCCGAGCTAAGGAGCAAGCCAGAAAAAGCGATGCAGCTGCCAAGAAGGCCCTTGAAGAACTGAGAGCCGAACAGGCTGCTCACTGCCAAAGCATAGAAGAGATGGCCGAGATGGCCGAGAAGTTAAAGAGCGCTGCAGACCATTGCAAACTTCTGGAGAAAGAAGACCGGGCGAGACAGACGGACATAGAGAAGGCCGTTGCCGATGCCAAGGACGCTCGCTCTGCGATGAGAGCTGCGAAGGAGGAGCTGCGTTAGGCCGAACAGATTGCGGCTGGAAAGCCCTTTATGCTGCAGAGGAAGTTTTGCGATCCGAAGTTTGCTCCGTTGGACCGGATGTGGAGTGTGGAGGACACCTATCTGGATTTGGCAGCAAGTGCTGCTGATGCGACCGAACACTTTCGAGATCTAAAAGATCACGGAGTGGAAAAGCTTTTCTGGTCACAGTTCCACAATCCAGAGCATCCACCGGCAGTGGACGATCGCCTGGCTCAATGGGCCGAACTGAATAGATTTTCCGGACTCGCCATGAAGTACGTCATGGGTCATCTGTGGCCTAGGAGATCGGAGCCGAAGAGTTATTTCAGCTTGGTGCAGCAATTCCTTGACGCGGTGCCGCATATCAAGCCGAGTACCCTCCGAGCACTATTTTCAGCAAGTCCTTGAAGGCGCTCGTGTAATAGAGACGCAGTTCTCGAAGGATGGTATGTTATGATAGCATATGTAATTATAAAGCAATATTTTGATAAATTGTAATGGCCTTTTATACTTGTGCCTTCAAGTATTGGGAACACCTCCTGTGCGGCCATTTTAAGATATATATATATATATAATCGGAAAGATGGCAGTCGTTGGCTTCAGCCCCCACGCACATAGTGCGGGGGTGTTCGCAGAAGACGCATTTTCACACTTAACCCAACGTCTTGGTCCTACAAAGGAGGTGATAGCGCAGCGGGCCAGGCAACCGGACTATAATGCTTTAACACTTTCACTTAGCCATAGGAGCTTGACAGTGGGACTATTTAGGTAGCCCCTTGGTGGCGACTGCGCTCGCCCGAGTTCGGGGCGCGTATGTGCCTAGCCGGGAAACGGTCCTTAGTTAAAACGGAGGAATCCTATAGATTCCGATAGGTCATCGGGTGGCTGACCAGTCTCACGCCACATCATGACAGTCAGTTTTCGGCTTTCTCTACTGAGGCGCTCGCCCGGCCTAACCGGGGCACAATCGCAGTAGTTCTCCTGGTGCTACCTTAGCCGATAGAGCGGAACGTAAGGTAGCCGACTCAGGAGCCGGGCAACCCAACATTTGACCAAAGACATGATTCGGAGCTGATGCATATAATGCCAAAACCCGCGACGCCGAACACTCCCTAAGGTGTTCGGTCTTTATGAGTGCGGGCAAAACAACACTCGTTATTAAAAAGCCCCTAGTGTCTAGGTACACGCAAAAATTCTGACGTGGCCACATGCCAAGACGCCAGCCTCCTCCTTGGTTATATCAAAGAAAACAAGGGGATATGTAGCAACAAGAGACAGTAAAAAAGGTTTACGCAGGGTCTTAATCTAAAAAGAATCCTTAGGACGTGTCCCTACTGCACGTCTGCGCCTATGTCTCCGTTGTGCCGTATCCTGGACGGGCGCCGCACAACGTTCATCTGCGAAAGAGAGGAACTGAGCGGAAAATGGGTCATGCCGAACAAAAGTTTGAAATAAGCAAAGTATAAAGTAAAATATATAGAACTGAGCTTTATTGTCTCTTATTGTATATGTACGGAGCCCCTAGTGCGGGGGTATATGGCCACTAAGCCTGCATCAATGATGATTTTGTACCGAACTCGTCTATCCGCGTTTGTGGTCTTTAATGACCTATTCCGAAATTTTTGGCCGGTGAAGCCATTTTACTGTGGGGCTGTCAAAGCGGCCGCACAGTCCTCCGCTTGGGGGAGGGGCACATCAATGCTTCCCCTTTAAAGAGATGATGCCTCGTGAACCGGGCATCTTAAGCGTTAGAGATGCATAATGCGGTATTGCGTTAAAGCGGGCAAAAGCTTCGCGTCCCAGTAGTGCCTGATAGCGACTGGAGAATGGGACGATGTGGAAGGTCAGCTTTTCGTGGCGGAAGTTATCGATAGAGCCGAATATAACATCGAGCCGGAGAAAACCCATGCAATGGGTGTCCGGACCAGGCGTGACCCCTTGAAAGGCGGTTTTGATGTGGTGGATTCTTGCTGGGTCAATCCCCATGTGGCGGATTGTGTCCTGATATATCAGGTTTAGTCCACTGCCGCCGTCCATAAGGACATTTGAAAACTGGAGTCCGCCAATTATTGGATCGAGTACCAAGGCAGTCCAGCCTGCGTTCCTGATACTTCTAGAATAATCCAGCTGATCGAAGATGATTGGTTTTGACAACCAATGGTGGGACCCATTTGGGATAGGTCGTGTGGTGCGTACCTTTATGGGCGCCGCACGTTTTGTTATGTGAAGTAAGTTTACTTTTTTTACTTCTTGTGGGAAGTTCTTTTGTTTCCTGGTGCTCTGCTTTTGGGGTTCGTCCTCGTCTTCGCTTGGTGTGTCGAGCCCCTTGTGTTCGGCGTTGAGTCTGCCGGATTGTTTGAAAACCCAACAATCTCTCTGGGTATGGTTAGCAGGCTTACCGGGAGTACTGTGTATTTGACATATCCTGTCCAGGATTTTGTTTAAGTTGGATGGATCATCCCTGTTATCCTGGAGGGGTGGCTTTGTCTGATTCTGTCGTGAGCTCTTGAATCCGGCGTTGACTGTCGTGCTCTTCGGACTTTTTTCCTTAGTCCGGCGACGGTCCTTGTTGCGTCGCAGTTTTCCATTTCCATCCTTAGTTTCGGATGTACTTGGGTCGCTGGGGCTGCATCTTGCCAACCAGCTGTCCTCTCCTGCACAAAAGCGGGTCATGAGGCTAGTTAGTGCAGCCATTGTTCTTGGCTTTTCTTGGCCGAGGTTTCTGGCGAGCCATTCGTCTCGGACGTTATGCCTGAAAGCTGCTAAGGCTTCGGCGTCCGGACAGTCGACTATCTGATTCTTTTTAGTGAGGAATCTATTCCAGAATTGCCGAGCTGATTCTCCGGGCTGTTGAGTTATGTGACTAAGATCGTCTGCATCCGGAGGGCGGACATAGGTCCCTTGAAAATTTGCTCGGAAAGTGTCCTGGAGTTCTTCCCAACTTCCGATTGTGTTTTCAGGAAGGCTTTTAACCCAATGCCGGGCTGGCCCTTTAAGCTTAAGGGGTAAGTATTTTATGGCGTGGAGGTCATCTCCTCTAGCCATATGTATGTGGAGGATATAATCCTCGATCCAGACTCCAGGGTCTGTTGTTCCATCATATGCCTCTATGTTTCTGGGTTTGAATCCCTCTGGAAATTCATGGTCCAGGGCCTCATCGGTGAAACATAGGGGTGTGCGGCGCCCCTATATTTGGGTGTGCCGGATTCTGATGATGGCTTTATTGCATTGCTTACGAGAGCTTGCTTTCTTGGCCCGTAAATGGACCTGACTGGGCCCTGATGCGAATCCTTAAGTGGGTCGCATGCCGATTTAAGTGCGGCGCTGCTTGCCGCTTTGTGCTGGCCATGAGGTCATCTATCCGACCGTGTGGGTTTCTTATTTTTTGAATGTGAGGGCTCTAGGGCCTCTTCGTCGAATTCGGGCACTAGCCTTCTCTTCGGATAGCTTTTAATGCAGCGACTGTCGCCGTATTTATCTGCGGTATTGATTACTTTGCTCCATCGGATCTTGAGTGCATCTTCCGCCGTTTTTAGCTTCCGCTTCTGCTTTTTCAGGCTGCGTGCTATTGCAACGAGCCTCTTGTGGAGATTCTTCTGCTTCGTGGGTTTATCCGGCGTAAGGTCGTCCGGAGTGCCGTTTTGCCAGGGGAGGGATGTTCGGTTTCTCTATCCGTATTGCCCTATTCAAATGGTTGCTCTAAGGTCTGCTCGTCGTCTACCGGCTCATCCTGCTCTATGGCTGGGTCTTTGTCGAGGCGGGGCTTGGGTCGGCGTTTACGCCGATGCTTTGATTGCTTTTCGAGGGATCGGTCCCCCGTTCCATCCCCTTTTTCCTCGTTGTCATTTCCTTTAGGGGTATCCACCATGTACACATCGTGAGATGGGGTGGCTGTCCAATGCCCTATGGGCGTTGGCTCATCTGTATCTCCTGCATCGTCGTCCATGCTGTCGATGTCTGCGGAGTCGAAGTTGAGCACGTCGTTTGAATTGTCGACAGTGGCTACCAAGTGGGTGGTGGGTGGGCTTTGAATTTCTTCATCGTCCGTATCCCATCCTCGCTGACCGTAGTCTGGGTAGGGCTCTCTTGATGAAGAGAGAGACTTTAGAGAATTCAGGATGTCGCCAAAAGGCGAGTGCTGAAAGATGTCCGCGGAGGTGAACTCCATTATTGGCGCCCAATTGGATTCGATCGGCAGGGGCGCGGGGGGTTCGGAGTTCGGAGAGGAATCCGGCTCCTTGGAGTCACGGGCCGTGCGGAACGCGGGGCTGACGTTTGGCTCAATCGCCTTTGAGATCATAGCCCCCGAGGTGACGTCCAACTGCTCATCCTCGATTGGCGCAATAGGCTCCGAATAAAGGGTCGGAACCGGTGCTTGTGCGGCCTCTAGGGCACTGTTCGGCGGCAGAGCTAGATCATGCCTCTCGACACAGTGCGGCGCGCTCAGCTGTGGCTTGAACCCGTCAAAGATCGAATCCCCGCGGGTGTCTGCTGTGTAGTTTAAGCTTCCAAACCTGACCTGATGGCCAGGGGCATAGCTTTCGATCTGCTCCAGGTGGCCAAGCGAATTGGCCCGCAGTGCGAAGCCGCCGAAGACGAACATCTGTCCGGGCAGAAAAGTCTCACCCTGGACCGCATCGTTGTTGATGGTCAAAGGAGCCATCGAGCCCAAAAGTGACGACACAGAGGAACTCTCAATGAAAGCACCAATGTCGGTGTCAAAACCAGTGGATCTTGGGTAGGGGCTCCCGAACTGTGCGTCTAGGCGGATGGTAACAGGAGACAAGGGACACAATGTTTTTACCCAGGTTTGGGCCCTCTCGATGGAGGTAAAACCCTACTCCTGCTTGATTGATATTGATGATATGGGTAGTACAAGAGTAGATCTACCACGAGATCAAGGAGGCTAAACCCTAGAAGCTAGCCTATGGTATGATTGTTGTATGATGAAGTTGTCCTACGGACTAGAACCCCCCGGTTTATATAGACACCGAATAGGGTTAGGGTTACACAGAGTCGGTTACAATGGTAGGAGATCTTGAATATCCGCATCGCCAAGCTTGCCTTCCACGCCAAGGAAAGTCCCATCCGGACACGGGACGAAGTCTTCAATCTTGTATCTTCATAGTCCAGGAGTCCGACTGAAGGTATAGTCCGGCTACCCGAACACCCCCTAATCCAGGACTCCCTCACCTCCACCAAGGGCCACGAAATTCCACGTCTATCCTCCATATATACCACCCTTAGAGCATCGTTTAGACTTTGGGTTTTGTTTAGGTTAAAAGTTTGGCATAGCTGCAACTTCGCGTACTTCGTTTGTGTTCAACGACCAGACCAAGGCGTCACAGAACCCCACCTTGATCAATAAATCTTTCATATTATATTCGCAATATCCAGATTGCAATCTCAATTTCTTGCCTGTTCTTCGTTTGCTCACAGGAAACAGACCCTCATGGTCAGGTTGATCGTGCTCCGGCGTGGTCAATAACCCCTCGGAAGTTGGTTTCGCGATTGCTAAGGCGCGACGTCTCGCACGTGCGTAGTTGGATCGTCAAGGTCAACTCCCACAGAAAACGATAGCCACCATCTCATCGAAACATCGGGACACCTTCGCCTCTATCACTTTGGAGTGTGATGTCGTTCCAATGTTCATTTGACCCCTTCTTCTTGGTAGACCATGATAATTTGATCGAGGTGTCATCCACAACGGCCGAACGAATCACTATATCTTCAAGTGATCGCCGACAAGCAAACCACCCATCATGGAGAGAATACTGAGAGAGTGAACAACCAAAAAGAGAGTGAGTGCCACAAGCCCAAATTTAGTGCCTCCACGATGAGCGAGAAGAAGAACTTAGTTCTATTCGCCACCAAACATGAGATGAGAGAAGTGTGTGAGAACCCATCAAGTGTCATACACTACGTGAGATGAGAGAAGTGTGTGAGAACCCATCAAGTGTCATACACTATGTCCTTTTGTGCAAGGACGAGGCACCAAAAGCTAACACCTCTCACAATCTACCTTTAGTGTTATTTCTCCATTGCAGGAATTCCAAGATGTTTTCCCCGACGAGCTACCTGTGGGTCTACCTCCTCTACAAGGCATTGAGCACCGAATCGAACTCGTCCCTCGAGCACCCCTTCCTAACAAGGCTCCCAACCGCGTCAACCCCGAGGAAACTAAAGAGATCCAAAGGCAAGTACAACAACTCATCGACAACGATCATGTTCAGGAAAGTTTGAGCCCTTGTGCGGTACCGGTAATCTTTGTTCCCAATAAAGATGGTACATATCACATGTGTTCTGATTGTCATCCTACCAATGCTATTATCGTGCGTTATCGTTACCCTATTCCATGCCTAGATGATATGCTTGATGATCTTAGCGGAGCCACAATTTTCTCTAAAATTGATCTTAAAAGTGGCTACTATCAAATACGCATCCAAGAAGGTGATAAATGGAAAACCGCATTTAAGACCAAGTTTGGCTTCTATGAATGGCTTGTTATGCCAATGGGTTTATCTGAAGCACTCGGTACTTTCATGCGACTCATGCATTTTTTTCGACCTTATATTGGTGTATTCGTTGTGGTCTACTTTAACGATATTCTTGTCTTTAGCAAATATCTAAAAGACCATGTCACCCACCTTCAAACCGTGCGACAAACTCTTAGAAAAGAGAACTTTTATGCTAATATGGACAAATGACTTTTTGGTGTTGATAAGCTTATTTTCTCGGGTTTCGTTATATCTTCTAAAGGTATTCATGTAGATGAATCTAAGACCAATGCTATTGAAACTTGGCCCCAACCAACCAACTTGCAACAAGTGCATAGCTTCCTTGGTTTAGCCGGTTTCTATCGTACATTTGTGCAGGATTTTAGCACCATTGCTTCTCCTTTACATGCTTTGAGTAAGAAGAATGCACCCTTTGTTTGAGGACCATCTCAAGATAGCGCTTTCAATGAGCTTAAGAATTTGCTTACTCATGCTCCCGTGCTTGCATTACCCAACTTTGACAAACCTTTTGAAATTCATTGCAATGCTAGTGGTAGTGGCATAGGAGGTGTGTTAACGCAAGAGAAGCACCCCATAGCTTACTTTAGTGAGAAACTTTCCGGAGCGCAACTCAATTACCCCATCTATGACAAAGAGTTATATGCTTTAGTGTTGCATGAATGGGAACATTATCTTCGCCCTCATGAATTTGTCATCCATACCGACTATGAAACGCTCAAATACCTTAAGGGTCAAACTAAATTGAACAAGCGTCATGCTAAATGGAGTGAGTTCATTGAGTCATTTCCTTATGTCAGCAAGTACACTAAAGGTAAGGAAAATGTTGTGGCGGACTCTCTTTCCCACATATGCATGCTTGTCACCAAACTTGAATTGAATGTCATTGGCTTTGAGCACATAAAAGACTTGTATGCGCATGATCATACTTTTGCTATTCCTTATGCCAAATGTTTGACGCATACATCTTGGGAACGCTACTACATCAAAGATGATTATCTTATGAGAGCTTACAAACTATGCATCCCTGAGTCTTCTCTCCGTTTGTTGCTTTTGCAAGAATCTCATGGAGGAGGACTAATGGGACACTTTGGATGTAACAAGACATTTTGCTATCCTCTCCAAGAACTATTTTTGTCCCAAGATGTTCCGCGACGTGAACCGCTTCACCAACCGATGCTCTACATGTTGCAAAGCTAAGTCGAAAGCTCAATCCCATGGTCTCTATATGCCTCTTCCAATTCCCTATCAGCCATGGGAAGATATTAGCATGGATTTTGTGCTTGGTTTTCCTAGAACTAGAAGTGGAAAGGATTATGTGTTTGTTATTGTGGACCGATTCTCTAAGATGGCTCATTTCATTCCTTGCAACAAGATAGACGATGCTTCACTTGTTGCCACTCTTTTTTGTAGGGAAATATTGCACCTACATGGAGTACCAAAGATGATTGTCTCGGACCGCGCGGTCATGTTCCTAAGCTACTTTTGTACAACCTTATGCGCCAAGCTCGGAATCAAGCTATTTTTATCCACGGCATACCATCCACAAACCGACGGCCAACCGGAGGTGACCAACTGCACACTCTCCACTCTACTTCGTGTGTTCATCAAGAAGAACATCAAGGAGTGGGAGGAGTGTCTACCCATCACCGAGTATGCCTACAACCGAGCAAGACATTCGACTACCGGCAAGTCCGCCTTCGAGGTCATCTACGGTTTCAACCTGTTGTCCCCATTGGACATTCTTCCTCTACCACTACAAGAGCACACAAACATGGACGCGAGTGCCCAAGTCAACTATCTCAAGAAGATGTATGAAGATAGAAGGCACACCATTGAGCGCCAAGTACAATGACTTGCGACCAAGCTAAACCTCAACAAGCACCCCATGGTATTCAACATTGGAGATCTTGTGTGGCTACACCTTCGCAAGAACCGCTTCCCCCACAAATGCAAGTCCAAACTTCTACCACGAGTGGATGGTCTCTTCAAGGTGCTTGAACGCTACAACAACAATGCCTACCAGATCGACATTCCACGAGACAAGTACTCCGTGAGCGACATCTTAAATGTCAAATCTCTCTCCCTACCATGGTGATGAAGATTTCGATCCAAGATCGGATCTTTCCCAAGGGAGGGGAGATGATGCGGAGCATCCTACGGTCATCCCCATGGACCTACCATCGTATCAACAAGTGCCAAGAGGACCTATGATACGAGCACGAGCTAGAGCTCTCGAGACCGAGGTGACTTCCTTCCTTAGTGATATCACATATGATACACTCGAGACATGGCTACTACCTAAGTCCGAGATGTTGTGCATGATTAGGTATCAAGAGGACCCTCCCAAAGATGCACATGAATATGAACAAGTCCCCAAGTTCACAGACGAAGAGAACCAACGGAAGGAGTCAAGAGCAGCTTCCAGGCCCCAGACATCCGGCCATGACCCCGGACATCCGGTGCCTGGAGCATCTACAACGACAACCGCCAAGTACCTATAGGCCCCGGACATCCGGCCAAGCCCGGAAATCTGGCGTCCTCCGTCCCGAATGCACCAAGACCGACCCCGCCAGCCCGGACATCCGGCCCCTCCATCTCGGACATCCAGCCCCTCGCGAAATCCCAGACATCCGGCCTAACGCCCCGACATCCAGCCTCACCTGTCTGCACACAGTGTAGGGTCGAGGCCCATGTACCCCTTCGACCCCCTAGACTATATATACTCATCCTCCTTCCTCTTTCTAGGGTTAGCGTTGTGTTAGCTCATATGTGAGATAGAGCTTCGCTCATCCATCCGGATCTACTCCATCACGAGGGACCGACACCTCTTCGGAGAAGATCCACTTGAATTCAAGATCCCTAACGGGAAGACCTCAAGACCTCCTCACGGAGAAGAACTGGTTACGCTATGTATCGTACCTTGTTGTATTTGGACCACGTGATCTCTATGTGTACTCGAATCTAGCATATGTGTGATCGCTCTTGTTGGTTTGAGTGATTCTCTTGTGTTTCCCCTCGTGTTCTTTGTGTTCTTCGTGGGATCCACTCCTTTTGTGAAAGATCGGGCCCTAGGGTTCTACCCTACATCAGATGGCGTAAAGTACAACATCGATGCCATCAAACCTAATGGCGAACCATGCGAACCTATGAAGAATGCGGGCAAGTTCATTCGTCAATGTGGAGTTATTGTCAAGGACCAAATCCCGATCTCCATTCAAGAATGGAAAAAGGCAGCAAAGGAACATCGTCCAGATGTTACTTTTGTCGATCAAAGAGCACAAGATCGGCTTTGGGAATCTCTCATGTTACATTTCACCCTACCAGATCATTTCACAGATGCAGATGTGGAGAAAGTCAAGAACGCTGCTCTTAGGAAGATGGCGATAGCATTCAACAACCACAAGAAAAATATATGGGTCGCATATGTGAAAGACGGAAAGAAGACTACGGAATTCAGAGGAACACTGGAGAAGGCAAGAGATCACTTGGACGCTATCATGAAATTCAAGGAATCGGAAGTAGCTAAGGAACAGTTGATAATAAAGAAGATCAATGTCGCGAAAAAGCAGTGGCACCATAAGCTGGGGATAGGTGGCTATGAGGTGGCCCGGTGTAACTCCCCGAGGCTGATGCGCCAGATGTCTTATAGTTATTCACCGTCGTTGCCATGCCATTTTCTTGCATGTTGCACTTTTCATGTCATCTTGTGCATTGCATTTGCACTCGTGTTCGACACTTGCATCCGTTCATGTTCGTCATTTTCTCCGTTGTCCATTTTGGAATCCGACACTCTCACACACACCTGTCGCACCTCCCAGGTCTTGTTTTGTGAGCGGGAGAAAAACGTTCTCGGCATGGACCGAGAGTTGACGAGCGGTCTTGGTATATCACCGGTAGACCGCCTGTCAAATTTCATTCCATTTGGAGGTCGTTTGATGCCCCAACGGTTAACCACATTAACCGCAGAACCCCTTTCTCTTTGCAGCCCATCACCCCTCCACAACATATCACTAGCCCATCTAAACCCCCTCCATGCTCTTCGTCGTTGGATCACGATCATGTTGGAAAAATCCGCACCTCAAAAGCCCTCTCCTAGCTCCCACCATCTATAAACAAGCCTCCCCTCCTAATTTTCGGGCAAACCCTAGCTCCCCTCCTCCTCCTCGAGCTCCTCCGTGCCAGCCCCGCAACTGCCATGTGGCAAGCCGCCACTGGCTGCGTCACCATCACCGCTGCCCGCACCCCAGTTCGCCGCGGGCCCGCAAGCCAAGATCCGGCCCTCCCCGGGCACAATCCGGGTCGCGCCCGCACGCCACCCGCCAACGCTCACTGTCGCCTGCACACCGCCGCCCATCACATGCGCCTCCGCTTTGCCCGCGCATCGACGAACCGCGCCACGTGCCGCCAGTCGCCTCCTTGCTGCCGTCGAGGCACCGTGTCGCCCAGCCCTCTCCGGCCATCGCCGAAGCCCGCACCGCCTCGCTGGAGTCTCACCGGCCGGAACCATCGGAGGGTGGATCTGCCCTCCATCCAAATGGCGCCGCTCCGCCCCGGATCTCTCCATCCCGCACCACTCCGTCCCGATTCCACGAGGTTGATTTTCGTCTAAGTCCTAGATCTGCAATATTATGTGTGCATCTTTGATTTCTTGTAACTTTGTGCATGTGGCTCTGATTTGCGTGCATGATAGGTCAAAATGTTCATCTCTTGATGCTCTACACGCTACTATAATTTTCATGCATGTTACTATTCATCTTCATGCCTTAATCCTAGTTTGCAAGAGTGCTAAATGATATAACCTGGTGAAATATGTTGTAACGTGCCTATTTGTCTTTTCCATAGCATTTTGTGTGATTTTCTTTTGAGCATCATGTCAACATGTTTTAGGAGCATAATCATGCCATATTTGAAGTTGTGCAATCCTTTGTATTTTGTTATGCCCTGAGGTGACTAGCACAAGCTTGCAGAGTGGGTTACTTGTTGTTTCTGTTTTCAGAAACTTACAGTTTTCTGCCAAGTCTGAATCTGTTACATTATGATGCCATGTTTGCTTGATGCTACCATCCAATCTATGCATATCTAGGAGATGTCCAGTAAGAATGTTTTGATGACCATTTTATGCCCTATCCATCCATGTCCTTGTCTGCAATTATAGCCTAATTTAGCTTGTCATTACCATGCTCTCAAATTGCTAAATAATATTTCTATCAGCCTGTTATCAGTAAGTTCATTTTTTCCATGTGAATAGCTAGTGATCTATGCAACCTATGACCATGTTTTTGCCATGCGTAGCTGTAAAAACATATCTTATTGTTGTTGGATATATTCACATGCCATCAAATTCTTTGTGGTGAGTTGCACAAGCTTGTATACATGCCTACTTATCGCTGTTTCTACCATGACCAGTAAATTCCACCAAGTCTGTGAATCTGTTATCATTTGCAATCTTGCCATGATGTTTTAAAAATTTTCTAGTGGTTTTTAGCATTAGATCAGTGATCATGTTTTGTTTTGATTGACATGTACATGCTTTGCGTGTCCTTTGATGACATGAAATGTTCCTGTAGCATATACTTTTGTTGTCTCAAAGTATGCATCATGAATTTGTTTTCTGTCGTACTATGTTTTTTAGTATGAGAATCTGTTATAACTTGCAATTTTGTCTTGATGAATGCCATTGATCTAGAGGTTATATGGAGATTCTTATTAATCATGTTTTGCCATGTTTAACCCATACTTTTATGACATGCTTCTACTTGCTATGTTCATGCACTGTAGCATCATTGTTCTATGCCTCCAACATGTCAACATGTTATTTCTGCTCACATGTATGCCCTATTTTTCACTGTCATAATTGTGTTGTAAAGTTGCTTCTTGCATTAATCATATTGGTTTAATCCTGATGCCTATGAACTTGAACCTTGATGATAATTGAAGTATGTAATCTGTACTTGAAGTGCATATCAAGTTTGTGATCATATGGTTTCTATATCATGGTGTTTTGATGATTGCAAAGTGTCTTGTTGCTGTTTTGGGCAGATCGTTGTTTACACTTGTTTCATGTGTATGTGTTGTTCCGTTGCTCCGTTTTGATCATGATTTATATGAAACTTACTTTGTTTTGCATGTAGTTTCATCATGTCATGTTGCATCCTTGATTTGAGTATGTGTGCTTGATGTTCGAATGAATTTTGCATCAATGCCATGTTTAACTTGTTTTGCTCATATCTTCTAGGCCGTAGCTCCGAATTAAATGAACTTTATATGTAACTTGATTAGAAAAGTGTGTAGATCATCATGGTGCACTTTAACTTGCTGTTTAAAAAATTCAACATAATGTGTTATTAAGAACTGGACCAATTTTGAAATTTTCATATGGGGAGTTTCCGGAAATGTTGTATGTTGATTCCGGCCTCATTTAAACCTGCTTTGATGTGTTGTTCTTGTTTGCTTCATCGTTTGCCATGAGTAGCATCATATAGACTTATCATGCATCATACTTGGTTGAGCATCATGTCATGTTATGTGTTGTGTGTTTACCATGTTGTTTGCTTCTTTCCGGTTGTGATTCTTCTTGATAGTTCCGGTTTCGTTGCAATTGTGAGGATCCGTTCGACTATGTGGGTTCGTCTTCTTCATGGACTCGATCTTCATCCTAGCGGAATTTCAAGCAAGATGACTGTCACCTTGGTTCTCACTACTATCTTTGCTATGCTAGTTGTCTCGATGCTATCGCTATGTCGCGCTGCCTATCACTTGTTTATCAAGCCTCCCAATATTCCATGAAATAGCCTCTAACCTTTTCCACCATCCTAGCAAACCGTTGTTTGGCTATGTTACCACTTTGGTCAGCCCTCTTATAGCGTTGCTAGTTGTAGCTGCAGTTGCAGGTTGTTCCATGTTGGGACATGGATATCATGCGATATCACAATATCTCTTATTTAATTAATGCATCTATATACTTGGTAAAGGGTGGAAGGCTCGGCCTTTTGCCTGGTGTTTTGTTCCACTCTTGCTGCCTTAGTTTCTGTCATACCGGTGTTATGTTCCTTGCGTCCCTAACATGGTGAGGGTTTGTGGGCCCCTCTTGACAGTTTGCTTTGAATAAAACTCTTCCAGCAAGGCCCAACATTGGTTTTACCATTTGCCTAATAACAACTAAAACTTGCATAGGGACTTTCCGGACCCCGAGGAGTTAATCAACCCCCTGGCCAATGTACCTCATGAGTGTTAGTCCAAACTAGAGCACTATGCCAGGCCGCCCTGAGACAACCTGGGTTATTTTGGCACATGTACGCGCAGCTCATCTGTCATGGCCTGAGACGAGATATGCGCAGCTACTATCAGGGTGTCGGCACGTCGGGAGGTCTTGATGGTTTTGTTTTACCATTGTCGAAATGTCTTGTGCAACGGGATCCTGAGTTTGATTGGATGTCCCGCGATGGAGGATTATCTCCACAGATCATGAGCTTGTCATGGGCTCAGTTGGGACACCCCTTCAGGGTTTAAACTTTTGAGAGTCGTGTCCGTGGTTATGTGGTAGATGGGAATTAATGTCCGGTTGTAGAGAACTTGACACCCGATTCGAATTAAACACACCAACCGCGTGCGTAACCATGATTGTATCTTTTCGAGTAAGGTCGAGAAGGGAACACGGTGGGGCTATGTTTGAACGTAAGTAGTTCAGGATCGCTTCATGATCATTACTGCTTTGCGACCGATTGCGTAGCTTCTCATGTTACTCTTGTACTCGTAAGTTAGCCACCAAACAATGCTTAGTGCTGCTGTGACCTCACCACTTATCTATACCATTCCCATTAAGCTTTTCTAGCCTTGATACCCATGGTAATGGGATTGCTGAGTCCTCGTCTCTCACAGATTACTACAGCCACATTTGTAGGTACAGGTAATGCGATGATCATGACATGAGAGTGATGTTTACTTGTTTTGGAGTTCTTCTTCTTCTTCTTCGATCAGGGGATAGGTTCTGGGTCAGCAGCCTGGGCTAGCAGGGCGGATGTCGTTTGAGTTTCTATTTATGTTTCATCAATAGTCGGATGTTGTTCTCATGTATGATGTATTGATGTATTCTTGTGGCATTTGTATGCCCTTTGTATGTATCCCAGGCTATTATGTAATGGGGCGATGTAATGATATCCATCTTGCAAAAGCGTTTCAATATGCGGCTCTATCCTTGGTGGGACCTTCAAGTTCCTCTCGGATAGAATTGCATATTGGGCGTGACACCTGGCCTAAGTGGGATCTTGCTGAGCAATAGATGGTGGATGCAGGGGTCATTCCAGTTACATTGAACTGCCCCCCTAGGTCCAAGACTTGGTTCTATGTGCATGGGGATGAGGACATGACTACCTTGGATACAACCAAAAATATTGCATACATGCATATTTGTCAGGTGATATCTAGTGCAAACTATTCAATAATCTATTTATGTTATCTTCGTGTACTTCGTTTGTGTCCAACGACCTGACCAAGACCGCTTACGGATCCCCACCATTATCAACACTTCATATATATTCGCAATATTCAGATTGCTTTATCATATTCTTGCTTGTTCTTTGATTGCTTGCAGGAATAGACCTTCGTGGTCAGGCTGACCATGCTTCCGGCATCGTCAGTAACCTCAGGAGATTGGTTTAGCGATTGCTAAGGCGCAATGTCTTGCACGTTTGTAGTCGGATCGTCAAAGTCGACTCCACCAAATTGATAGTTATCATCTCATTGAAAGATCGGGATACCCTCGCCTCTATCAAGTGGTATCAGTTTTCAGGTTGCTCGGTGAGAGTTTCCAGTTTTTCCAATATTAGATTTATTTTCTTACCTATTGTCCAAGAAAAAGCCACACAAAAATGTTAGATCTATTCATCCTTTGTCCAAGCCTGTCTGAGCCTTTCCAATTTACTTTTCATTGCTTGCATAGTTGAATTATCGGTTGCATCTTCGTGTCGAGTTGCTGGTCTTAGTGTCTAGTTCATTTAGAGTTTGGAGTTTTGTTCACATCAGTCACACCGCCGCTGCATCGTTATCCCTTCCGCTGTCCACCACCCATCCATCCACCACATGCTAGCCACTGTTCATTGTCATAATTGATAGAGGCGAAGGTGTCCCGATGTTTCGATGAGATGGTGGCTATCGTTTTCTGAGGTAGTCGACCTTGACGATCCGACTACGAACGTGCGAGACGTCGCGCCTTAGCAATCACTAAACCAACTTTTGAGGGGTTATTAACCACGCCGGAGCACGATCAACCTGACCACGAGTGTTTCCTGCGAGCAAATGAAGAACAAGCAAGAAACTGAGATTGCAATCTGGATATTGCGAATATAAGATGAAAGCTTTATTGATCAAGGTGGGGTTCTGTGACGCCTTGGTCTGGTCGTTGAACATGAACGAAGTACGCGAAGTTGCGGCTATGCCGAAATTTTAATCTAAACAAAACCCAAAGTCTGAACGATGCCCTAAGGGCAATATATATGGAGAAAGAGGGGGGAATTTCGTGGCCATTGGAGGAGGGGTCCGAAACCAACCCTAACTCCTGTTTCCCCACACATACGAACTCTAAAAACAATCTATACTTCAGTTTTTTGAAAATACATGGGCCTGGCCCAATAATAAGCTGACGCAACACCTAAAATAGCCTCTGGACGAAACTTATGAAGTGGCATCTTGTATATTTCGTCCAAGGCTTCATGCACTCATTATGGTGGCTTCAAAGTCCTGAAATCATCACTTGTAACTCCGTCCGTGATCCCCTTGCGCATGCCATCATCTCCATGCTTGAACTTGCTCCAAGGTTCATCTTTCTTGTATAAGCTAGGCCCTTCATTTGTAAGCAAAACAAATGTATCCAATTTAGGCAGCATCATATTCTCATGAACATTAGAATCGTTACCAAGAAACGAAACTACCTAATAATTCAATTGGCGTGCGCGAGCTCTAGTAATTGGTCCAGTATGTTTAGCAGCAGGGGCTGTGGGTGTAACAATGTTATTGATGTCCCCATCAATAATCATAGTTGAGATCATTCACATCTTCGCTTGATCCAATCTACATCTTATCTAGTTTGTTTTGAAAAGAGTGAGAGAGAAAAAAACGAGTGAAAAAAAGTAAGAGAAAAAGATAGAAAGATAGAGAAAAAAGTGTGAGGAAAAAAAGAGAAAAAAATTCGGATCTATCTAGACTCAATCTCGTAGTTGAATTCAGATTGGAATCTGTTTTGTGCACTGCTTAGTAAAACAGACATAACTTCCTCATACGAAGTCCGTTTTGGCTCCGCAACTACTCAAATGAAAGCTAGCGATGAGCCGCATCTAAATAGATGCATAAGCTTGTTCAATATTTTGCACCTCAAAATCAGCTTCCAAATAGGTCTTTTTGCCCTCCGAAGTTCACGAACACAGCTTATTCCAGTTTTTCAGGCCAGTTTTAGAATCCTTTGACTCCTCATATCAACTCGGAATTGAGTGGCTCCTTTTGCATTTGGAAGATTGAGGCAATACCATTCTTGGAAAAAAATTATCAAAAAATTGACACAAACTTTTCCAGAGGAAAGTTGGAGAGAAAGTTGTTCTATATCCTGCTTGGCAGTTTTTTTTCATCATTATCTTTACTGTTTTTGTGATCTTGACTAATATCTTGCTGTCCAGAGCTACTTAGTATCCTTCATTGATGCTAGTTGTGCTATGTCGTGATCTCATTAGTGTTCTAGGCTCGCGTCTCTAGTCCGGTCTAGCCTAGGACCAGCTGTAGCGACCAGACCTCAAACAGTCTGATCTCTGTGCTCCGGTGTCATCCCTGGATCAGTAATGCTGACACCACACAGTACTCGGAGTATTTATAGCAGAGTAGCAATCACACACTTATTACATCGAGTGTCTCAAAAGAGAACTTATTACAATAAATATGGCTTAAGGCCATCTAATAACGATAACAGCGGAAGGCTTGGAAGATAAGTGAGTCCATCAACTCCAACGGCATCACTGAGTATAGAACCACGACCTAAAACTCCTTAATAATCGTCTGAAAAGTTTGCAACATTAACGTTGCAGCCCAAAACGGGTCAGCACATGGAATATGCTGGCAATGTAACACATAGAGAGTAATGAAATGAAACAGCTATACTATATGCATATTTGGCTGGTGGAAATCTCTATGGTTACAGTTTTGCGTAAAGCCAATTTTTCCCTACTTCAAAGGAATAAAATTTATTTAATTATCATGGTAGTTGTTAAACATTGAGAATGGTTGATAGCATTCTCAATCTCAATTAAGCATCATCATTAAACATAACCCAACAAAATTAATTTAGAGTAACATGTAGAGATTCAGATGATAATTCAGGTACTAGATACTCAAGATGTCCATAACCGGGGACACGGCTAACCATGATTAGTTTATTACACTCTACAGAGGTTTGCACACTTTTCCCCACAAGACTCGATCGCCTCCGTTGGGTTTCTCACACTACAGGGTGTTTGAGAAGATGGATGACCGAGACATATTCTTTCAGAAGCGCTAGCACCTTACGATCGGGTAGACCGTACCACCTACATCCCTACATCTGCTAGTCTACCACTGTAAGAGTTCGCACGACTTAGTCAACTATGCTAGAGCCCATAATAGCTTGTGGCTGCACACGGAAGTTTCTAGTATGAATAGTCTCATGATCCCTTTGAGCCTGGGTGGCGGTCCAAAAGAGAACAGGAAAGTCCTGGAATACCCAGGTGCCTCAATCCACCCAGATGTGTATTTAAGTTGCCACCTTAGATAACCATTAATTAACAAAACTCACATCAGTCATGGATATCACTCACCCAATCCACGCCTACTAGCATAGTATGGCATAATAAGCAAACGTAGAAGTAACTCCCAAAGGTTTGCTAATAAACAGGTAATAGGTACTACCTCATCTACTTCCCATCCGACAATTTAATTAGATTCCTAACCATGCAATGTGTGAGGGTTGATCTAATGCAATAAAACTGGGTAGTAGAAAAGGTATGATCAAAGTGTTACTTGCCTTGCTGATGATCAGGGAAACCTAGCGATTCGAAGTAACAAGCGGCGCACTCCGGGTATTCTATCGCAGACAAACAAACAAGCATACAATAAGTACTCAACTAATGCACAGGTAAAACTCAAATAAGAGATCTAACCAGAAGGTTCAACTCAAGAACTCCGGTTGGCAAAGGAATCAAATCGAACGAAGCAGCGAAAGTCAAACGGCGAAAGAAAACAACTTCGTTCTACTAATCTGGATCTAGGGCAAATTTTAAAGTATCAAAATCTTGTTTAAGTTGGTTAAATGGATAGAGGGTTTTGAGACAAAACTCTAGGCGCTTGAATCGCCTGATTCCCATAAACGAGCGAAAACTTATACTAAAAAGAAAATCAGATCAGGAATTGCAATCAGAAAAATCGCGGATTTAATCCGAGAAAAGAAAAACGACGAACGCTCGCTAAATTACATAAACCGGAAAAACCGATCTATTTAAAAAATGAATCTAAAAAAACCGACGGGAAAACCGATGGAAAAACCGAACGGTTTTTTGAAAAAAAAACCGGCACGGATTTTGAGGCGGCGGTGGACCTCGGGCGGCGTGCGGCGGCGGCGGCGAAGCGGCGCGGTGGCGGCGGCGGGGCGGTGGCGATGCGGCGGCGGCGGCGAGAGCTAGGGAGGCTCGGGCTAGGGTTAGCGCTGGCTGGGCATCCCCCCCAGCTTAAATAGCCTAACGGGCCGGGAGTCCTAGTCGGACACGGCCCTAGGTCGGTTCGATTTTTTTTAAATAATTACGCGCAGAAGAAAAAAAAGAAATACTAAACGGACTCCAAAAATTCCGAAAAAAAATTTCATGGGCTTCTAAAATCTAGCCGCAGAAGGTGAACATTTATTTGGGACCTAAATGCAATTTTGAAAAACGCACATTTTTCCTAAATTCAAATAAAACACCGAAAAACTCCGAAATAAAATCCTATTTGATTTTATTATTAAATCCTCAATATTTCTTTATTTTGGGAAAGTCATTTTACTCCCTCATATTTTTGTAATAGAAATAATTGATGATAAAATAAATAAAATCAAATGATCCTATTCTCAAAATTTGAGAAAACTCAAATATGAAAATAACGAAGTCCCCAACTCTCTCCGTGGGTCATAGAGTTGCGTAGAATTTCTAGGATCAACCAAAATGCAAAATAAAATATGGTATGCAGTGATGATCTAATGTATAACATTCGAAATTAGAAATTTGGGATGTTACAAACCTACCCCCTTAAGATGAATCTCGCCTTCGAGATTCGGGTTGGCTAGAAAATAGGTGAGGGTGGTCCTTGAACAAATCTTCCTCTCGCTCCCAGGTGGCTTCATCCTCTATGTGGTGGCTCCACTGAACTTTGCAAAACTTGATAACCTTGCTGCAGGTAACTTGACTGGCAAACTCGAGAATCTTAATTGGTTTCTCCTCGTACGTCAAATCATTATCCAACTGAATAGTTTCCAAAGGCACCGTGTCTCTCAAAGGTATGTCAGCCATCTCCGCGTGGCATTTCTTTAACTGAGAAACGTGGAACACATCATGAACTCCTGACAATCCTTCGGGCAATTCCAACTTGTAGGCCACTTCTCCCATATGCTCCAAAACTCGATATGGTCCTACAAATCGTGGTGCTAACTTCCCTTTAACTCCAAAACGCTTTGTTCCCCAAAGTGGAGATACTCGAAGATGAGCTCTATCTCCAACTTCGTAAACTGTCTCCTTACGTTTAGAATCTGCATAACTTTTCTGTCTAGACTGGGCTACCTTGAGCCTATCGCGAATCAACTTCACCTTCTGTTCAGACTCTTTAATCAAGTCAGGTCCAAACAACTGGCGGTCTCCAACTTCGTCCCATGACAACGGTGTCCTGCACCTCCTTCCGGACAAAGCTTCGAAAGGGGCCATCTTTACACTGGTTTAGTAACTGTTGTTGTAAGAGAACTCTGCATATGGCAAATTATCGTCCCAACTAGATACATAATCTAGCGCACAAGCTCTCATCATATCCTCCAAAATCTGATTGACTCTCTCAGTCTGTCCATCTGTCTGTGGATGAAAAGCTGTACTAAATTCTAGCCTGGTACCCAAAGTTTCGTGCAACTACTTCCAGAACTTTGAGGTAAACTGGGTTCCTCTATCTGATACGATACTCCTTGGAACTCCATGCAAACATACGATCCTGGTCATGTATATCTTTGCCAACTTAGCACTAGTGTAACTGGTCTTTACCAGGATAAAATGAGCTACCTTCGTCAATCGATCAACTACAACCCAAATCGATTCGTAGCCTGAACGAGTCCTGGGCAATCCCGTGATAAAATCCATGCCTAGCTTATCCCACTTCCATTCGGGTATCGGCAATGGTTGTAACAATCCTGCTGGCTTCTGATGCTCTGCCTTTACTCTCTGACATACATCACAAACTGCTACATACTCCGCAATATCCTTCTTCATTCCGGTCCACCAGAAAATATCCTTCAGATCCAAATAAATCTTGGTATTTCCTGGGTGATTTGAATACGGTGAGTCGTGTGCCTCTTTCAAAATCAACTTCCTGATCTCCGGGTCATTGGGCACGTAAACGCGGTCTTCAAACCATAGGGTATCGTGCTCATCCTCACAAAATCCTTTAGCTTTTCCTTTGCTCAGTTTCTCCTTAATAGCGGCAATCTCTTTGTCAGTCTTCTGAGCTTCTATGATTTTATCCATCAAAGTTGTCTGAATCTCCAATGCTGCTACATAACCTCTCGGAACTATTTCCAAACATAGTACATGAAGATTTTCTGCTAACTCCTTGGGTATTTCTCTCGTCAGTAACATATTGACATGGATCTTACGGCTTAATGCGTCAGCTACTACATTAGCCTTTCCGGGATGATAATGCAATCTCATATCATAATCCTTGATGAGCTCCAACCATCTCCTTTGTCTGAGATTCAACTCCTTCTGTGTGAAAATGTACTTCAAACTCTTATGATCCGTGTACACCTCACAATGGTTCCCAATGAGGAAATGCCTCCATGTTTTCAAAGCATGCACTACGGCTGCTAACTCCAAATCATGCGTGGCATAATTTAACTCATGAGGCTTCAGCTGTCTTGAGGCATATGAAACAACTCTCCCTTCCTGCATAAGCACTGCTCCAAGTCCTCGACGTGAAGCATCGCAATACACCTCATAATCTTTGGTCTGGTCTGGCAAAATCAGCACTGGTGAGGTAACCAAGCGTTTCTTCAACTCTTGGAAACTAGCCTCACATTCCTACGTCCATATGAACTTGGTATCTCTCTTTAACAACTCAGTCATAGGCTTCGCAATCTTTGAGAAATTCTCAATAAATCTTTGAGAAATTCTCAATAAAACGCCGGATCTCTCCAACTGTTGTTGGGGCTTCCCACTTGGCCACGGTATCAACTTTAGTGGGATCAACTGCTATACCTTCTCTAGATATAATGTGTCCGAGGAATCCTATTTCCTTCAACCAAAACTCACATTCACTACAGGAAACAGATAATTTGCCATCTGTGGATTACAGACGGCAAAGACCTAAATCTAGACGGCAAACTCAGACGGCAAACTCAGACGGCAAAGATAAGTCGGCAAAGAGTTTGCCGTCAGGAAGCAGACGGCAAACTCAGACGGCAAAGATAAGTCGGCAAAGAAAACTTTGTCGTCAGCTTTTCGTCGCACAGACGGCAAAGATTTTGCCATCAGCCAAACTGTGAATTTGCCGTCTACCACAAAAATAGCAGGCGGCAAAGAAACCTATTTGCCATTAGCTAAACGTGATCTTTGCCATCAGCCAAACCTTTTTACAGATGGCAAATATTTTTTTTATTTTATAAAAAATAAGCTGGACAGAGTCAACATCAAGACTAGACATGAAGGCTCGGCTGACAAAGAAAAGGGAAAGGCCCGGCGATGCTGCCTCTTTCATTCATCATCGGTGGAGTTACAGAGTGGTTACACAGAAGTCCTCGAAGTTTACACAAAGGACCCTAAAACCTAAATCTGAAAAGCAATCAGGTCCTTCTCCACTTCGGCAATAGAGACTTAATCGCTGGCCGTACTTCTCCACTGCTGCCGCCCGTCCTTGCTCGCCATGCCGCCCGGCCCTGCTCGCCGAGGCACCGCCCGTCCTTGCTCGCAGCGCTGCCCGGCCCTGCTCACCGAAGCGCCGCCCGGCCCTGCTCGCCGAGGCGCCGCCCGCCCTGGTCGCCGACGCGCCGCCCAACCCTGCGAGCCGAAGCGTCGACCAGCCGTGCTTGCTGCACCACCCCCACTGGTCACTGAGCCGCTCCTCGCCCATCCCTGTCGCCGGCTCGCCGCGCCTAGACGAGGTGCCGCAAGGCCTTGCTCACCCGAGCCGATTCCCGCCCTGCTTGTCGCGCGGCCGCCCACGAACAGAGTAGAGCGCGAGGTCGATGGCGCAGCCCGCCCGCTGCTCCGCCACCCGCCCTGCTCGGCCGCGTCGGCCGCGAGCAGAGAGGAGCGCGAGGAGAGAGGAGCATGAGGTGGGTGGGGAGTGGTAGAAGCGGCCGGAGGCAGGCGCGCGCGAACGCTGCGACGCATGGAGGGAGCACGGACTGCGGGTGGGTGGTGGTGTTGAGAGAAGAGGCGGGTGCGGGCCACCCACGAACTGAGGAGATGAGAGAGACGAACAAGAGGGAGAGGATAAGGCACGGGGTGGGCGCGGGTGGTGGTGGGCTAGCGGGTGGGCGGCGTGTGGTGAGAGAAGAGGCAGGTGCGGGCGGCCCAGATCTTGCCATGTCATCAATCTGCGAGATGAATCCGCGTGCTGTGTTTCTTCTTTGCCGTCTGTAAAAAAAACACAGACGGCGAAGTACGTCTTTGCCGTCTGCAATTTTTTTATAGACAGCAAAGACATACTTTGCCGTCTTCAATTTTATTCCAGACGGCAAAGTAACCTCTTTGCCGTCTGCAGAAAAAAAGCAAACGGCAAAGTATATCTTTGCCGTCTATAATAAAAAAACAGACGGAAAAGTATGTCTTTGCCGTAAGTTATTCTTTGCCGTCAGTAGTTGACAGCAAAAGTGGTCTTTGCCGTCTGGCCCGACGAAAAGCAAACGGCAAAGAACTTTACTGACGGCAAATTAGCTGATTCCTGTAGTGATTTGCTGAACTTGGCATATAATTGATGTTCTCTGAGGTTTCCAAGTACCAAACGCACATGCTCCTTATGCTCCTCCTCATTCTTCGAATAAACCAGGATATCATCAATGAACACTATGACGAACTTATCCAAAAACTCCATAAACACTTTGTTCATCATGTTCATAAAATAGGCAGGTGCATTAGTCAGACCAAATGACATAACAGTATACTCGTACAGCCCATACCTGGTGGTAAAAGCTGTCTTCGGAATATCCTGTTCTCGAATCTTCAACTAGTGGTATCCTAATCACAGATCGATCTTGGAAAATACCTTAGCTCCTTGCAATCGATCAAATAGATCATTAATCATTGGTAGTGGGTACTTGTTCTTGATCGTTACTTTGTTCAATCCTCGATAATCAACAACCATCCTTAACGATCCATCCTTCTTCTCCACTAGAAGTACTGGCGATCCCCAAGGCAAAGAACTTGGGCGGATATATCCCTTATCCAGTAACTCCTTAATCTGCTTCTTAATTTCCACCAAATCCTTTGCTGGCATCCTATATGGTCTCTTTGATATTGGCCCTGTGCCTGGCAATAGCTCAATCAAAAACTCAATATCTCTATCCGGTGGCATGCCTGGCAACTCCTCTGGAAATACTTCAGGGAAATCCCTTACCACTGGTACTTCCTCCTGCACAACTCCTGTTAGGTAATTTACTTGAGTCCTCTTTGGCACATGCCGGGATACATATTTGATCCTTCTCCCTTCTGGGGTGGTAAGCAAAATTGACTTACTAGCACATTCAATATTCCCTTCATACTTTGATAACCAATCCATGCCTAATATCACATCCAATCCTTGGGATTCCAATACTATTAGGTCTGAGGGAAAAACATAGTTACCAATCCTTAATGGTAACCGATCACACCATAGACTAGCCACATACTCTGCTCCAGGCGAGGTTACTAACATGGGTGACCTAAAGGCTTGGGTTGATAGGTTTTACTTATCCACAAATCCCCTTGAGATGTATGAATGCGATGCACTAGTATCAAAAAGAACGAGTGCAGTAAATGACTTGTCCAAAAACTTACCTATTACCGTATCGGGCTGAGCTTCAACCTCCTCCACGCTAACGTGGTTCACCTGTCCCCTATTGAAATGGTTCGGCTTCTTCCCGGAACTTCCATTGCCATTTTGGCCTTCAGGACATTCATTGGCATAATGTCCGGTCTTCTGACACTTAAAGCAAGTGACTTGGCTCAGGTACTTCTTGGCTGGGGTTGATGGGTTGGTGCGGTTCTGGCCGTTGCTTCCTCCATTGCCATTACCATTCTTGGTGCCATTGTGATTGTGCGAGCTACCTCCTCCATGGGTGTGCTGAAAATGTCCTCCCGGTCTAGGGGTAAAACGTGGTTTCTGCTGAGCTCCTGAATTATACTTCCCTTGTCCATACTTCCTCTTGCGATTCTCAATTTGCTGCTGCTTCCCTTCAATCATAAGAGCACGATCTACCAACTCCTGGTAGTTGTTGAAGGTTGCTACCATCAACTGCATGCTCAACTCATCATTCAGTCCTTCCAGAAACTTCTCCTGCTTAGCTGCATCCGTAGCGACGTCATCTGGGGCATAACGTGCTAACTAACTAAAGTCCTCCACATACTGGCCAACTGTTCGTCCTCCTTGGCATAAGTTGCGAAACTCACGCTTCTTCATGGCCATAGCTCCTGATGAAACATGTGCAGTACGAAAAGCCTGCTGAAACTGGTCCCATGTGACAGTGTCGACTGGGAAAGTGGCTGTGAAATTCTCCCACCATGATGATGCGGGTCCTTCTAACAGATGTGCGGCAAACTTTACCTTCTCTGCATCTGTGCATCCTGCTGTGGTCAACTCCCTAGCTGTCTTGCGGAGCCAATCATCTGCTACTATCGGCGTGCTACTGGAAAACACCGGCGGATTCAGCCTAAGAAAACGGGCTAAGTGATCAACAGGTGGTGGTGGTGGTGGGTTGTTGTTGTTGTTCCCTTGATTCTGATTATGGACTAGCAACTGCATCAATGTGTTCTGCTGCTAGATCAACTGGGTGAGCTCCGGTGGAAAGGTAAATCCGGGGTCACGTCTCGGAGGCATCTGAGGGTTTAGAAAAGATGAGATGTAAGAATAGAGGGGGGTCTAAATAGAAAACACTACCCATATGCACATGAGGCAAAATCAAACAATTCACTTCATTCAATCAAACAAGGGCATACAATCGATCTAACTATCGCAAAAGTGCTCGGACTACTGTATTTACATGGTGGACTACTACTTCTGATGAGGTGGTCTACTAGAAATATTCTTCGGTTGCAGACTCCATGATATCTGCTCCAGCTTCATCAACATAGTCATCATCGCTACTATCTGGATCCGAATCGGTGCCGTCGATGATGATGTAGTCTTCCAGGCTAATCTCCTTGGGTTCTTCGTCTTCCTCTACTAGCATAGGGCCTCCCATAAATATTCCAATCTTCTTGATCAGGTCGTCATTCTTCTCCACCAATACTTCAATTTCCTCTTCATAATCTTCACGTGTAGCATTGAGATCTTCCTCCACTTCCTTGATTCTAGTCTTAGCCTTCTTCAGATCTATCATGTCGGCACACATCTGGTTCTCCTGTCGTCGAATGTGCTGGTTTAATTCCTGGATAAAAGCTGCAATTGATCTATCCTTTCTGGTGCTGATCATCTCCTAGTGCTCATCTCGGCGCCCACAAATCTGGTAGATAGTATCCTTGAGATCATTGCGGTAGACTTCTCCAATGCGTCCCATGGCGATATGAGCTGCCATGCTCTTTCCTAGACTCCAAGTTGGTGCATCAAAAGAAAACTCTATGGGCTTAGTGACTGGCATGAACATCCTTCCTGGAATTTGAACTTGAATCATCCAGCGCTCTTCTTCAGGTAAAGTGGCGTTATAGGTTCCTGTGAAGCTTGGTACTCCTATGTTCAGGTATCTAGTGACTTCCTTCAAGTGACGTCCAAAGGGTGTATCTTCATCCGGTTGCGTGAACTTGTTCCTTGCATCCGCCATCCTAAAAGAGTAGAAAAGATGAGAAGTCAGAAGAGAAGAGAGTGAATAGTGATATAGGTCTTTTAGCTTAGTGGTCGTGTCCTACAGTCAGCGTGTGCTCTGATACCATCTCTGTAGCAACCAGACCTCATACAGTCTGATCTCTGTGCTCCGGTGTCATCCCTGGATCAGTAATGCTGACACCACACAGTACTCGGAGGATTTATAGCAGAGTAGCAATCACACACTTATTACATCGAGTGTCTCAAAAGAGAACTTATTACAATAAATATGGCTTAAGGCCATCTAATAACGATAACAACGGAAGGCTTGGAAAATAAGTGAGTCAATCAACTCCAACGGCATCACTGAGTATAGAACCACGACCTAAAACTCCTTAATCGTCGTCTGAAAAGTCTGCAACATTAACGTTGCAGCCGAAAATGGGTCAGCACATGGAATATGCTGGCAATGTAACACATAGAGAGTAATGGAATGAAACAGCTATACTATATGCATATTTGGCTGGTGGAAAGCTCTATGGTTACAGTTTTGCGTAAAGCCAATTTTTCCCTACTTCAAAGGAATAAAATTTATTTAACTATCATGGTAGTTGTTAAACATTGAGAATGGTTGACAGCATTCTCAATCCCAATTAAGCATCATCATTAAACATAACCCAACAAAATTAATTGAGAGTAACATGTTGAGATTCACATGATAATTCAGGTACTAGATACTCAAGATGTCCGTCACCGGGGACACGGCTAACCATGATGAGTTTATTACACTCTGCAGAGGTTTGCGCACTTTTCCCCACAAGACTCGATCGCCTCCGTTGGGTTTCTCGCACTACAGGGTGTTTGAGAAGACGGATGACCGAGACATAGTCTTTCAGAAGTGCTAGCACCTTACGATCGGGTAGACCGTACCACCTACATCCCCTACATCTGCTAGTCTACCACTGTAAGAGTTCGCACGACTTAGTCAACTATGCTAGAGCCCATAATAGCTTGTGGCTGCACACGGAAGTTTATAGTATGAATAGTCTCATGATCCCTTTGAGCCTGGGTGGCGGTCAAAAAGAAAACAAGGAAGTCCTGGAATACCCAAGTGCCTCAATCCACCCACATGTGTGTTTAAGTTGCCACCTTAGATAACCATTAATTAACAAAACTCACATCTGTCATGGATATCACTCACCCAACCCACGTCTACTAGCATAGCATGGCATAATAAGCAAACGTAGAAGTAACTCCCAAATGTTTGATAATAAACAGGTAATAGGTACTACCTCATCTACTTCCCATCCCACAATTTAATTAGATCCTAACCATGCAATGTGTGAGGGTTGATCTAATGCAATAAAACTGGGTAGTAGAAAAGGTATGATCAAAGTGTTACTTGCCTTGCTGATGATCCGGAAAACCTAGGGATTCGAAGTAACAAGTGGCGCACTCCGGGTATTCTATCGCAGACAAACAAACAAGCATATAATAAGTACTCAACTAATGCACAGGTAAAACTCAAATAAGAGATCTAACCAGAAGGTACAACTCAAGAACTCCGGTTGGCAAAAGAATCAAATCGAACGAAGCAATGAAAGTCAAACGGCGAAAGAAAACAACTTCATTCTACTAATCTGGATCTAGGGTAAATTTTACAGTAGCAAAATCTTGTTTAAGTTGGTTAAACGGATAGAGGGTTTCGAGACGAAACTCTACGCGCTTGAATCGCCTGATTCCGATAAACGAGCGAAAAGTTATACTAAAAAGAAAATCGGATCAGGAATATTGATCAGAAAAATCGCGGATTTAATCCGAGAAAAGAAAAACGACGAATGCTCGCTAAATTAAATAAACCGGAAAAACCGATCTATTTCAAAAAAACGAATCTAAAAAAACCGACGGAAAAACCGAACGGTTTTTCGAAAAAAAATAATAAAAAAACCGGCACGGATTTCGAGGCGGCGGCGGACCTCGGGCGCCGTGCGGCGGCGAGGCGGCGCGGCGGCGGCGGCGGTGGGTCGGCGGCGAGGCGGCGGCGGCGGCGAGAGCTGGGCGGCTCGGGCTAGGGTTAGCTCTGGCTGGGCCTTCCCCCCGGCTTAAATAGCCTAACGGGCTGGGAGTCCTAGTCGGACACGGCCCTAGGTCGGTTTGATTTTTTTTAAATAATTACGCGCAGAAAAAAAAAAGAAATACTAAACTGACTCCGAAAATTCCGAAATAAATTTTCACGGGCTTCTGAAATCAAGCCGCACAAGGTGAACATTTATTTGGGACCTAAATGCAATTCTGAAAAACACACATTTTTCCTAAATTCAAATAAAACACCGAAAAACTCCGAAATAAAATCCTATTTGATTTTATTATTAAATCCTCAATATTTCGTTATTTTGGGAAAGTCATTTTATTCCCTCTCTCATATTTTTGTAATAGAAATAATTGATGATAAAATAAATAAAATCAAATGATCCTATTCTCAAAATTTGAGAAAACTCAAATATGAAAATAACGAAATCCCCAACTCTCTCCCTGGGTCATTGAGTTGCGTAGATGTAGCGACCTGACCCGAATGGATCACGTCTACTGTGCTACGGTGTCATCCCTGGATCAGTAATGCTGACACCACACAGTACATCGAGGTTTTATAGCAGAGTTGCAATCACACACTTATTACATCGATGGCTCAAAAAGAACTTATTACAATAAATATGACTTAAGGCCATATTTTAAAGATAACTGCGGAAGACTTGGAAGATAAATGGGTCCATCAACTCCAGCGGCATCACTGAGTATAGAACCACGACCTAAACGCACCTCAATCGTCGTCTGAAAAGTCTGCAACATTAACGTTGCAGCCCGAAAACGGGTCAGCACATGGAATATGCTGGCAAAGTAACACATAGAGAGTAATGGAATGAAACAGCTATACTACATGCATATATGGCTGGTGGAAAGCTCTATGGTTACAGTTTTTGCGTAAAGCCAATTTTTCCCTACTGCAAAGGAATAAATTTTATTTACTATCATGGTGGTTGTGAAACATTGAGAATGGTTGACAGCATTCTCAATCCCAATTAAAAATAATTAAAACCCAATAACATTAATTAGAAGTAACATGTTGAGATTCACAATGATATTCAAGTACTAGATACTCAAGTTGTCCATAACCGGGGACACGGCTAATCATGATTAGTTTGTTACTCTGCAGAAGTTGCGCACTTTTCCCCACATGACTCGATAGCCTCCGTTTGTTTTCTCGCACTACATGGTGTTTGAGAAACGGATGACCGAGACACAGTCTTTTAGAAGCACTAGCACCTTACATGTGGGGTAGACCGGTACACCTACATCCCCTACATCTGCTAGTCCACCCCGTAAGAGTTCGCACAACTTAGTCAACTATGCCAGAGCCCATAGTAGCATGTGGCTGCACACGGAAGTTTCTAGCATGAATTATCTTATGATCCCTCTGAGCCTGGGTGGCGGTCCAAAAAAAAACAGGCAAGTCCTGATAGACATCAGGTGCCTCAATCCACCCAGATGTGTGTTTAAGTTGCCACCTTAGATAAACCATTAAAATTATCAATCTCACATCTGTCATGGATATCACTCACCCAATCCACGTCTACTAGCATAGCATGGCATAATAAGTAAACGTAGAAGTAACTCCCAAAGGTTTCATAATAATACAGGTAATAGGTACTACCTCATCTACTTCCCATCCCACAATTTAATTAGATCCTAATCATGCAATGTGTGAGTATTGATCTAATGCAATAAAACATGGGTTGTAGAAAAGGTATGATCAAAGTGTTACTTGCCTTGCTGATGATCCGCGAGTCCAAGGGTTTCGAAGTAACAAGCGGTGCAATCCGGGTAATCTATCGCAGACAAACAACAAGCATACAATAAGTACTCATCTAATGCATAGGTAAAACTCGAACAAGAGAATGAACCAGGTAGTTCAACTTAAGAACTCCGGTTGCAAAGAAAGAACGAAAAACAAATGGCGGAAGAAAATAACTCGGTTCGAGCAAGTTGAATCTAGGTCAAAATTTTACTGTAACAAAAGCTTGTTCAAGGTGATTAGACGGAACGGCGGTTTCGAGATGAAACTCCAGGCACTTGAATCACCTGATTCCGATAAACGAGCGAAAAGAAAGACTAGAAAGAAGATCGGATCTGAGATCGCGATCACGGAGTAAATCCGATGAAAAGAAAAAGAAGAACGGTTAAACGAACGGACGTTCTTTAACCTAGAAGAATCCGGTGATCATGTTCGTTAGGACGAACGGTCCGGCGAACAGTCAAAGGCAACTAAATTGGAGAAGAAAACGAATCCGATCTAGGGTTTCGGAGAAGAAAAACCGAACAAAAAACCGATCTAGAAAACCGGAACGGTTTAGAGAAGAAAAGAATCGGAACGATTAGAAGAAAACGATCCGAGAAAAAGAATAGATGTAGCGCGGGGCTACCTTGGCGAGGTCTCCGGTGAACGGGGCTCCGGCGGCGTCGGCGTAGGGCGGCGGCGTGGGCAAGGTGCGGCGGCGGCGCGGGTGAGGCGGCGGCGGCGGTGACGCAGGGCGCGGTGTGATGCGGCGCGGCGGCGGTAAGGTGCGGCGGCGGCGCGGGGTGTGGGGTGGCGGCGCGGGTGAGGCGGCGCGGCGGCGGTGACGCAGGGCGCGGTGTGATGCGGCTTGGCGGCGGTAAGGCAGGGCGCGGTGGAGAGCTTTGATTTGATGTGTTTAGAGGGGGGGGTGCTTGGGTATTTATATTGGGGAGGAGAGGGGTTTACTTGGGGTAGAGGACAAGGAATTAGAATAGGAGTAGGAAAGATCTAGAAAATAAACGGATTAGGACTAAAGAAAACGAAATAAGGAAAAGGGGACAAGGGGGCGCCCTAGAATCCTAAAAGGATTCGGTCCTAGCAAGAGGCGGCGGCGGCCGACCGGCTCCTGGCTCGGCGCCTGGCGCCTGGGAGCGCGGCGGTAGGTGGCTTGGCTTGGGCCTTTGGCCCAAGGCGCTGCTCAAATTTTTTTTAATAGTTTCCTCGCGCAGAAAAAAAAACAAAAAAGGGATCTAAACAAACTCCGAAAAATCTAAAGTAAATTTTCCCCGACTCCTAAAAATGAGCCGAACAAAATGAACTTTTCTCCGGACCTAAAATGCAATTTTTGAAAACGCGCATTTTTCCCTATCCAAATAAAATGCAAATAAACACCGGAAAGCAAAATTGATCTATTTATTATATCTTCATTTTTCCTAAATTTGGGAAAGTCATATTATTCCCTCTCTCATATATTCTGACACCGGAAAAATTATTGAAGATAAAATAAATAAATCAAATGATCCTATTTTCAAAATTCGAGAGAACTCTCAAATATGAAAATAACGAAATCTCCAACTCTCTCCGAGGGTCCTTGAGTTGCGTGAAATTTCTAGGATCAACCAAAATGCAAGAAAATATGATATGCATATGATCTAGTGTATAACATTCCAAATTGAAAATTTGGGATGTTACAAACCTACCCCCCTTAAGATGAATCTCGCCCTCGAGATTCGGGTTGGCTAGAAAATAGGTGAGGGTGGTCTTTGAGCAAATCTTCTTCTCTCTCCCAGGTGGCTTCATCTTCTGAGTGGTGGTTCCACTGAACTTTGCAAAACTTGATAACCTTGCTGCGAGTAACTCTACTGGCAACATCGGAATCTTGACTGGCTTCTCCTCATATGTTAGGTCATCCTTTAACTGAATTGCTTCTAATGGCACTGTATCTCTTAGTGGTACCTCCGCCATCTCGGCGTGACATTTCTTCAGCTGAGAAACATGGAATACATCATGAACTCCTGACAGTCCTTCTGGTAATTCCAACTTATAAGCGACTTCTCCCATACGTTTCATGATCTTAAATGGTCCAACGAAACGCGATGCTAACTTTCCCTTAACTCCAAAACGCTTAACTCCTCGAAGTGGGGATACTCGAAGGTAAACTCTGTCTCCGGTTTCGTAAACTGTCTCCTTGCGTTTAGAATCTGCATAGCTCTTCTGCCTGGACTGGGCTACCTTGAGCCTATCGCGAATCAACTTAACCTTCCGTTCTGACTCCTTAATCAAATCTGGTCCAAAGAATTGACGGTCTCCAACTTCGTAACTGTTGTCATGGAACGAATCTGGTATCTGATACGATACTCGTCGGAACTCCATGCAAACAAACGATTCTAGTCATGTATATCTTTGCCAACTTAGCACTGGTGTAAGTGGTCTTTACTGGAATGAAATGTGCTACCTTCGTCAAACGATCAACTACTACCCATATCGAGTCATATCCGGCTTTTGTCCTGGGTAGCCCTGTGATAAAATCCATGCCTATCTTATCCCACTTCCATTCGGGTATCGGCAGTGGTTGTAACAATCCTGCTGGCTTTTGATGTTCTGCTTTTACTCTCTGACATACGTCACAAACTGCTACATACGCTGCAATATCCTTCTTCATTCCGGTCCACCAGAATGTTTCCTTCAAATCCAAATACATCTTGGTATTCCCTGGGTGAATCGAATATGGTGAATCATGTGCCTCCTGCAAAATCAACTTCCTGATCTCTGGGTCATTGGGCACATAAACACGGTCCTCAAACCATAAGATGTCGTGCTCATCCTCATGAAATCCCTTTGCTTTTCCTTTGCTCAATTTCTCTTTTATAGCAACAATCTCCTTGTCAGATTTCTGAGCTTCTCTGATCTTATCCATCAATGTTGATTGAATCTCCAATGCTGCTACATAGCCTTTCGGAACTATTTCCAAACATAGCTCACGAAGGTTTTATGCTAATTCCTTTGGTATTTTCCCCGTCATTATCGTATTGACATGGCTCTTACGGCTCAATGCGTCAGCTACTACATTAGCCTTTCCGGGATGGTAATGCAATCTCATGTCATAATCCTTGATGAGCTCCAACCATCTCCTCTGTCGGAGGTTCAACTCCTTCTGAGTGAAAATGTACTTCAAACTCTTATGATCCGTGTACACCTCACAATGATTTCCAATGAGGAAATGTCTCCACGTTTTCAATGCATGCACTATGGCTGCTAACTCCAAATCATGCGTGGCATAATTCAACTCATGAGGCTTCAGTTGTCGTGATGCATACGAAACAACTCTCCCTTCCTGCATAAGCACTGCTCCAAGTCCTCGACGTGAAGCGTCGCAATACACCTCATAATCCTTGGTCTGATCTGGCAAAATCAATACCGGTGAGGTAACCAATCGTTTCTTCAACTCCTGGAAACTAGCCTCACACTCCTCAGTCCATTTGAACTTAGTATCCTTCTTCAACAACTCCGTCATAGGCTTCGTAATTTTTGAGAAATTCTCAATAAATCTCCGGTAGTATCCTGCGAGTCCAAGAAAACTCCGGATCTCTCCAACTGTTGTTGGTGCTTCCCATTCGGTTACGGTCTCAACCTTTGTGGGGTCAACTGCTATACCTTCTCCGGATATAACGTGTCCGAGGAATCCAACTTCCTTCAACCAAAACTCACATTTGCTGAATTTGGCATATAACTGATGTTCCCTTAATTTCTCCAAAACCAAACGCAAATGTTCCTTATGCTCCTCTTCATTCTTTGAATAAACCAAAATGTCATCGATGAACACTACGACGAACTTATCCAAAAACTCCATAAACGCTTTGTTCATCAGGTTCATAAAATAGGCAGGTGCGTTAGTCAATCCAAATGACATAACGGTATACTCATACAGTCCATATCTTGTGGTGAATGCTGTCTTAGGTATGTCCTGCTCTCGAATCTTCAACTGATGGTACCCTGATCGCAAATCGATCTTGGAAAACACTTTAGCTCCTTGCAATCGATCAAACAGATCGTTGATCATTGGCAGTGGGTACTTGTTCTTGATGGTTACTTCATTCAATCCCCGATAATCTACAACCATCCTTAATGATCCATCCTTCTTTTCCACTAGAAGTACGGGTGATCCCCAAGGTGAAGAACTTGGGCGAATGTAACCTTTATCCAATAACTCCTTAATCTGATTCTTAATTCCCACCAAATCCTTTGCTGGCATCCGGTACGGTCGCTTCGATATTGGGCCTGTACCTGGCAATAACTCAATCAAAAACTCAATGTCTCTATCCGGTGGTATGCCTGGTAATTCCTCAGGAAATACATCAGGAAAATCCTTTACCACTGGTACTTCCTCCTGCACAACTCCTGTTAGGCAATTCACTTGTGTCCTGTTTGGCACATGCCGGGATACATACTTGATCCTTCTTCCTTCTGGTGTGGTAAGCAAAATTGTCTTACTGGCGCAATCGATGTTTCCTCCATACATCGACAGCCAATCCATACCAAGAATCACATCCAGACCTTGGGATTCCAGAATAATTAAATCCGTTGGGAATACATGCCTTCCTATACTCAATGGTAATTGAAAACATCCTTGTCTGGCCATGTATTCTGCTCCTGGCGAGCTTACTAGCATAGGTGATTTAAGAATCCTAGTGGGCAGGCTATACTTTTCCACAAATCCCCTTGATATGTATGAATGCGATGCACCAGTATCAAAAGAACGAGTGCAGTAAATGACTTAACCAAAAACTTACCGATTACTGCATCGGGTTGATCTTCAATCTCCTCCACATTAACGTGGTTCACCTGTCCCCTATTGAAAGGGTTCGGCTTCTTCCCAGAGCTTCCATTGCCATTTCCATTCTGGCCTTCAGGACATTCATTGGCATAATGTCCGGTCTTCGAACACTTGAAACAGGTGACTTGACTCAGGTCTCTCTTGGTTGGGGTTGATGGGGTTGTTCGGTTCTGGCCGTTTCTTCCTCCATTCCCATTACCATTCTTGTGGCCATTATGGTTGTGCGAGCTACCTCCTACATGGGTGTGCTGAAACTTAAATCCCGGTTTAGGGGTAAAACGGGGCTTCTGCTGGGCTCCAGAGTTATACTTCCCCTGTCCATACTTCCTCTTACGGTTCTCAATCTGCTGTTGCTTCCCTTCAATCATGATGGCACGATCTACCAACTCCTGGTAGTTGTTGAAACTTGCTACCATCAACTGCATGCTTAGTTCATCATTCAATCCTTCCAGAAACTTCTCCTGCTTGGCTGCATCCGTAGCAACGTCATCTGGGGCATAACGGGCTAGCTTACTAAACTCTTCCACATACTGGCCAACAGTCCTTCCTCCTTGGCGTAAGTTGCGAAACTCACGCTTCTTTATGGCCATAGCTCCTGCTGAAACATGGGCAGTGCGGAAAGCTTGCTGAAACTGATCCCATGTGACAGTGTCAACTGGGTAAGTGGCTGTGAAATTCTCCCACCATGCTGCCGCGGGTCCGTCAAGCTGGTGTGCGGCAAACTTCACTTTCTCACCATCCGTGCATCCTGCAGTGGTCAACTCCCTTCCTATCTTGCGGAGCCAATCGTCTGCTACTATTGGCTCGGTGCTACTGGAAAACACCGGCGGATTCAGCCTAAGGAAACGGGCTAAGTGGTCAACAGGTGGTGGTGGTGGTGGGTTGTTGTTGTTGTTCTGCTGATTCTGAACTAACATCTGCATCAATTGATTCTGCTGCTGGATCAACTGAGTGAGCTCCGGTGGAAATCCATTGTCACGTCTCGGAGGCATCTGAGGGTTTAGAAAAGACGAGAATTAAGAATAGAGGGGGTCTAAAGGGAAAACACTACCCATATGCACATGAGGCAAAAGAACACAATTCACTTCAATCAATCAAACAAGGGCTTACAAACGGTCTAACTATCGCAAAAGTGCTCGACTATAATGTGTTTACATGGGGGAATACTACTACTATCTGTTGGTCATCTAGAAATTTGAACCGGTGGAAGACTCCATGATATCTACTCCAGCTTCATCTTCAAAGTCGGGTTCACTTGGATCCGAATCGGTGTCGTCGATGATGATGTAGTTGTCTGGACATGCGACGTACTTGTCGTCCTCCTGGGATGCTAACTTCCTCTTGAGTTCTTCAATCTCCTGCTTAAGATCGCAATTGTGCCTTGCTAGAGCTACGATCTCGTCCATGTAGTCCTTGCGTGTCGACTTTAGTTCTCCTTCTAGCTCGATGATCCTTGCCTTCGCATTCTTCAACTCTACCATATCATTGCACATCTGGTTCTCATGGCGTCGAATGTGCTGGTTTAACTCCTGGATGAAAGATGCAATGGATCTATCCTTCTTGGTGCTGACTAACTCCCATTGTTCATCACGGCGTCCGAAAATCTGGTAGATAGTGTCCTTGAGGTCTTCTTGATAAACTTCTCCAATGCGTCCTATGGTCATATGAGCTGCCATGCTCCTTCCTAGACTCCAGGTTGGTGCATTGAAAACACTATCTATGGGCTTCGTGATCGGCGCGAATGTTCTTCCCGGAACGTGAGCTTGAATCTTCCAGCGCTCCTCTTCAGGCAGAGTGGCGTTGAAGGTTCCCGTGAAGCTTGGTAATCCAATGTTCAGGTACTTGGTGACTTCCTTCAGGTGAAATCCAAATGGTGTGCCTTCATCCGGTTGAGCGTACTTAATCTTCGCGTGCGTCATCCTAATAGAGTAGAAAAGATGAGGAGTTAGAAAATGAGAAGAGAAGGGTGATCTATGGCTTTAACTTAGTGGTCGTGTCCTACAGTCAGCGTGTGCTCTGATACCATCTCTGTAGCGACCTGACCCGAATGGATCACGTCTACTGTGCTACGGTGTCATCCCTGGATCAGTAATGCTGACACCACACAGTACATCGAGGTTTTATAGCAGAGTTGCAATCACACACTTATTACATCGATGGCTCAAAAAGAACTTATTACAATAAATATGACTTAAGGCCATATTTTAAAGATAACTGCGGAAGACTTGGAAGATAAATGGGTCCATCAACTCCAGCGGCATCACTGAGTATAGAACCACGACCTAAACGCACCTCAATCGTCGTCTGAAAAGTCTGCAACATTAACGTTGCAGCCCGAAAACGGGTCAGCACATGGAATATGCTGGCAAAGTAACACATAGAGAGTAATGGAATGAAACAGCTATACTACATGCATATATGGCTGGTGGAAAGCTCTATGGTTACAGTTTTTGCGTAAAGCCAATTTTTCCCTACTGCAAAGGAATAAATTTTATTTACTATCATGGTGGTTGTGAAACATTGAGAATGGTTGACAACATTCTCAATCCCAATTAAAAATAATTAAAACCCAATAACATTAATTAGAAGTAACATGTTGAGATTCACAATGATATTCAAGTACTAGATACTCAAGTTGTCCATAACCGGGGACACGGCTAATCATGATTAGTTTGTTACTCTGCAGAGGTTGCGCACTTTTCCCCACATGACTCGATCGCCTCCGTTTGTTTTCTCGCACTACATGGTGTTTGAGAAACGGATGACCGAGACACAGTCTTTCAGAAGCACTAGCACCTTACATGTGGGGTAGACCGGTACACCTACATCCCCTACATCTGCTAGTCCACCCCGTAAGAGTTCGCACAACTTACTCAACTATGCCAGAGCCCATAGTAGCATGTGGCTGCACACGGAAGTTTCTAGCATGAATTATCTTATGATCCCTTTGAGCCTCGGTGGCGGTCCAAAAAAAACAGGCAAGTCCTGATAGACATCAGGTGCCTCAATCCACCCAGATGTGTGTTTAAGTTGCCACCTTAGATAAACCATTAAAATTATCAATCTCACATCTGTCATGGATATCACTCACCCAATCCACGTCTACTAGCATAGCATGGCATAATAAGTAAACGTAGAAGTAACTCCCAAAGGTTTCATAATAATACAGGTAATAGGTACTACCTCATCTACTTCCCATCCCACAATTTAATTAGATCCTAATCATGCAATGTGTGAGGATTGATCTAATGCAATAAAACATGGGTTGTAGAAAAGGTATGATCAAAGTGTTACTTGCCTTGCTGATGATCCGCGAGTCCTAGGGTTTCGAAGTAACAAGCGGCGCAATCCGGGTAATCTATCGCAGACAAACAACAAGCATACAATAAGTAATCATCTAATGCACAGGTAAAACTCGAACAAGAGAACGAACCAGGTAGTTCAACTTAAGAACTCCGGTTGCAAAGAAAGAACGAAAAACAAACGGCGAAAGAAAATAACTCGGTTCTAGCAAGTTGAATCTAGGTCAAAATTTTACTGTAACAAAAGCTTGTTCAAGTTGATTAGACGGAACGGCGGTTTCGAGACGAAACTCCAGGCACTTGAATCACCTGATTCCGATAAACGAGCGAAAAGAAAGACTAGAAAGAAGATCGGATCTGAGATCGCGATCGCGGAGTAAATCCGACGAAAAGAAAAAGAAGAACGGTTAAACGAACGGACGTTCGTTAACCTAGAAGAATCCGGTGATCACGTTCGTTAGGACGAACGGTCCGGCGAACGGTCAAAGGCAACTAAATCGGAGAAGAAAACGAATCCGATCTAGGGTTTCGGAGAAGAAAAACCGAACGAAAAACCGATCTAGAAAACCGGAACGGTTTAGAGAAGAAAAGAATCGGAACGATTAGAAGAAAACGATCCGAGAAAAAGAATAGATGTAGCGCGGGGCTACCTTGGCGAGGTCTCCGGTGAACGGGGCTCCGGCGGCGTCGGCGTAGGGCGGCGGCGTGGGCAAGGTGCGGCGGCGGCGCGGGTGAGGCGGCGGCGGCGGTGACGCAGGGCGTGGTGTGATGCGGCGCGGCGGCGGTAAGGTGCGGCGGCGGCGCGGGGTGTGGGGTGGCGGCGCGGGTGAGGCGGCGCGGCGGCAGTGACGCAGGGCGCGGTGTGATGCGGCTTGGCGGCGGTAAGGCAGGGCGCGGTGGAGAGCTTTGATTTGATGTGTTTAGAGGGGGGGGGTGCTTGGGTATTTATATTGGGGAGGAGAGGGGTTTACTTGGGGTAGAGGACAAGGAATTAGAATAGGAGTAGGAAAGATCTAGAAAATAAACGGAGTAGGACTAAAGAAAACGAAATAAGGAAAAGGGGACAAGGGGGCACCCTAGAATCCTAAAAGGATTCGGTCCTAGCAAGAGGCGGCGGCGGCCGACCGGCTCCTGGCTCGGCGCCTGGCGCCTGGGAGCGCGGCGGTAGGTGGCTTGGCTTGGGCCTTTGGCCCAAGGCGCTGCTCAATTTTTTTTTAATAGTTTCCTCACGCAGAAAAAAAAACAAAAAAGGGATCTAAACGAACTCCGAAAAATCTAAAGTAAATTTTCCCCGACTCCTAAAAATGAGCCGAACAAAATGAACTTTTCTCCGGACCTAAAATGCAATTTTTGAAAACGCGCATTTTTCCCTATCCAAATAAAATGCAAATAAACACCGGAAAGCAAAATTGATCTATTTATTATATCTTCATTTTTCCTAAATTTGGGAAAGTCATATTATTCCCTCTCTCATATATTCTGACACCGGAAAAATTATTGAAGATAAAATAAATAAATCAAATGATCCTATTTTCAAAATTCGAGAGAACCCCCAAATATGAAAATAACGAAATCTCCAACTCTCTCCGAGGGTCCTTGAGTTGCGTGAAATTTCTAGGATCAACCAAAATGCAAGAAAATATGATATGCATATGATCTAGTGTATAATATTCCAAATTGAAAATTTGGGATGTTACAGTAGAATTTCTAGGATCAACCAAAATGGAAAATAAAAGATGGTATGCAGTGATGATCTAATGTATAACATTCCAAATTGGAAATTTGGGATGTTACACCAACATAGTACCGTCATTGGGCGTTTATTCAACATTGCATCTCTAAATTGATTATTGCTAATCTTTTTATACCATATATAACCAACCCAGCTCCACATATTTCTACACCGTGTATACATACATTCTCCTGGCAATCGCTTTACACAATCTCCGGAGTTATTTGACACCGCTGGTTGCCTGTCACCACCTGCCGCATGGTAAGAACTTGTATGATGAGAACATGACTACCTTGGATACGACCAAAAATATTGCATACATGCATATTTGTCAGGTGATTTCTAATGCAAACTATTCAATAATCTATTTATGTTATCCAGAACAAAAATACTTCACACACTTTTGTGTTTTGTCTAATTGCAGGTGTATGGGACATTTGTACAATCCACATATGAAGATAAGGGAAAAGGAGAAGTTTATGTTGTGTTCAAAAAGTCCTCTGACGTCACTTTTGGGCCAAGAGAAGATAGAGTCCAAGTCTTTCACGTTCTGGATTCAGATTCGGACTGCACAGACATACCTGACTCCAAACGCCAACAACTTTTTCATACGGACTCCGAATTGGGTGATTCTTTTTTTGTTGGAAACTAGATTTCGTGCTCTTTCCAACTCAATTGGATTCACCTTCAAATTCGTCCGGAGCGTTGAGTTACAGACGAAACAATCTGACGTTGCAGCAGAATCCGAGTCAAACTACAAGCCCAAAGGTGTTGCATCACCTCCACTTGGGCCCATGAGCCTTGTACGACCTAGGGTTAGTTTTAAGCTGCCTTGGGACGTCCTCCCACCTCCTTGGCCGCCACCCCTTGCTCCTATATAAGTAGATCCATCTAGTAGCTTTTTCCTTGAGATTTGTTTAGTTAAAAGTTAGCCATTGCAACTTCGTGTACTTCGTTTGTGTCCAACGACCAGACCAAGACCGCTTACGGATCCCCACCATTATCAATACTTCATATATATTCGCAATATTCAGATTGCTTTATCATATTCTTGCTCGTTCTTCGATTGCTTGCAGGAATAGACCTTCGTGGTTAGGTTGATCGTGCTCCAGCGTGGTCAATAACCTCTCGGAGTTGGTTTAGCGATTGCTAAGGCGCAACGTCGTGTACGTTTGTAGTCGGATCGTCAAAGTCATCTCCACCAAATCGATAGTTATCATCTCATCGAAAGATCGGGACAGCCACCCCCTCTATCAAGTGGTATCAGTTTTCAGGTTGCTCGGTGAGAATTTCCAGTTTTCCTAGATTAGATTTATTTTCTTACCTATTGTCCAAGAAAAAGCCACAAAAAAGAGTTAGATCTATTCATCCTTGGTCCAAGCCAGTCTGAGCCTTTGCAATTTTCCTTTCATTGCTTGCATAGTTGAATTATCGGTTGCATCGTCGTGTCGAGTTTCTGGTCTTAGTGTCTAGTTCGTTTAGAGTTTCGAGTTCTGTTCACATTAGTCACGCCACCGCTGCATCATTATCTCTTCCGCTGTCCACCACCCATCCATCAATTTCCACCACGTGCTACCCACCATTCATTGTCATAATAATAGTTGAGATCGTTCACATCTTCACTTGATCCAATCTGCATCTTATCTAGTTTGTTTTGGAAAGAGGGAGAAAAAAAGAGAGAGAAAAAACGAGAGAAAAAAAAAGGAAAAAAAGTCAGAGAAAAAAAAAGGAGAGAAAGAAAAAAAAGTGTGACGAAAAAAAAGAGAGAAGAAAAAAAACAAAAAATCGGCACAAACTTTTTCAGAGGAAAGTTGGAGACAAAGTTGTTGATATATCCTGCTTGGCTGTTGTTTCACCTCATTATCTTTACTGCCATTGTGATCTTCACTTATATCTTGCTGTCCAGAGCTACTTAGTATCCTTCATTGATGCTAGTTGTGCTACGACGTGACCTCATTAGTGTTCTAGGCTCGCGTCTCTAGTTCGGTCTAGCCTAGGACCAGCACAGTACCGTCGTTGAGCGTTTATTCAACATCGCATCTCTGAATTGATTATTGCTAATCTTTTGCTACCATATATAGCCAACCCAGCTCCACATATTTCTACACCGTGTATACGTACGTTCCCCTGGCAATCGCTTTACACAATCTTCAGAGTTATTTGACACCGCTGGTTGCCTGTCACCACCTGCTGCTTGGTAAGAACTTGTAAGATATTGATATTTGCTTTACTGTGAGCGCTTTACCACCACACCCTAGTAGTTCATAGGAACATTATTCTTGAATTTTGTTTCTTGTTTCTACTAATCATGACAGGTTCCGAAGATAGAAGTTCTTGGACGACGGACAGATCTTCACCATCACGAGAGTTGGGACAACACACACAAGCACATGGTCAGGTTATCTTTTTACCGTCATTTGAGGGTAGATTTAATCCTACTACTTATCTAGCTTGGGAGCTTGAAGTAGAACAAGTTTTTAGTCACCATGACTTTTCTGAACTTGAGCGAGTGCGAGCAGCCACTAGAGCATTTACTGATTTTGCTTCTGTTTGGTGGAGTGTACATTGTAAGAAAAACATTGATAACCAACCCACAACTTGGAAAGTTTTGAAAGCTGTAATGAGACAACAATTTTTCCCTCCTTATTATCGTCGTGAATTGCTTCACAAATTTGAACAATTTAAACAAGGCAACAACACTGTTCATGCTTACTACCAAGAGTTCAAATCTTATATGCATCATTGTGACATAGAAGAATCTGAGAATGATACAATGAATAGATTTTTTGGTGGTTTGAACCATGATATTCAGGCAAGATTTCAGTATATTCCTCGTTGCATTACTGGTATGTATGTCCGTGCTTGTACCTTTGAGAGACAGATGCAGGAGGATGCATTAGGTGACTACAACAACTACTATTCCAGTTCATGCTCACCACCGCCGGTGGGTTCCTCCATCGTTGCACCTCGGATTATGAGCGCGGCATCATCTCAAGGGTATGGTACATTGTCAACGTCCGTGCCTACATCAGCTACATCTTTGCTACAAGGTAACAGTAAAGGTATTGATGATATAACTTCACATGAGAATGATGCATGCCTAGTTAACTTGAATGCGTCATGTATTGAGTTACCTGTTGATTTGAGCACACCACCTATTTTAGAGAATCTTGTTACTGTCATGAATGCGTCATGTGATCAAACAACTGAAATATCAATAATTTTGAGTGCACCCATTGAATTAACTGTTGATGCAAAAGAACTAATGTTTAATCATTTTGATATGGCCTCCAATCTTGGTGATGATTCTGTGTCCAATGACTTATTGCATGTTTGCTTATTTAAGCATGTTGTAGCATGTAAATTTGATGCAAGTAAGGTTTATTCACCAAAGTTGGGATGGTTTAATGATGAACATTGCGAATCTTTTGAAATGAATAAGAGCTTCACTTATATGTGCAAACTGAGTTCTAATATTTTCATGCCTTCTACTTCTTGTGATAATTTTTTGCCTTTAGCTTTTATGAACTATGAAAGTTACTCATGTATACATGTGTCATACGTGCAAAAATCAAGGGAAGTTAAACTGGATGACATATACATATACAACATGTACACCTTGTCTCTTTTGTTAGCCACATTTCAGATTAAGCAACGCCGAGGACGGCTTTGTTTTCAAAAAGGGGAGGATGATGAGAACATGACTACCTTGGATACGACCAAAAATATTGCATACATGCATATTTGTCAGGTGATTTCTAATGCAAACTATTCAATAATCTATTTATGTTATCCAGAACAAAAATACTTCACACACTTTTGTGTTTTGTCTAATTGCAGGTGTATGGGACATTTGTACAATCCACATATGAAGATAAGGGAAAAGGAGAAGTTTATGTTGTGTTCAAAAAGTCCTCTCACGTCACTTTTGGGCCAAGAGAAGATAGAGTCCAAGTCTTTCACGTTCTGGATTCAGATTCGGACTGCACAGACATACCTGACTCAAAACGCCAACAACTTTTTCATACGGACTCCGAATTGGGTGATTCTTTTTTTGTTGGAAACTAGATTTCGTGCTCTTTCCAACTCAATTGGATTCACCTTCAAATTCGTCCGGAGCGTTGAGTTACAGACGAAACAATCTGACGTTGCAGCAGAATCCGAGTCAAACTACAAGCCCAAAGGTGTTGCATCACCTCCACTTGGGCCCATGAGCCTTGTACGACCTAGGGTTAGTTTTAAGCTGCCTTGGGACGTCCTCCCACCTCCTTGGCCGCCACCCCTTGCTCCTATATAAGTAGATCCATCTAGTAGCTTTTTCCTTGAGATTTGTTTAGTTAAAAGTTAGCCATTGCAACTTCGTGTACTTCGTTTGTGTCCAACGACCAGACCAAGACCGCTTACGGATCCCCACCATTATCAATACTTCATATATATTCGCAATATTCAGATTGCTTTATCATATTCTTGCTCGTTCTTCGATTGCTTGCAGGAATAGACCTTCGTGGTTAGGTTGATCGTGCTCCAGCGTGGTCAATAACCTCTCGGAGTTGGTTTAGCGATTGCTAAGGCGCAACGTCGTGTACGTTTGTAGTCGGATCGTCAAAGTCATCTCCACCAAATCGATAGTTATCATCTCATCGAAAGATCGGGACAGCCACCCCCTCTATCAAGTGGTATCAGTTTTCAGGTTGCTCGGTGAGAATTTCCAGTTTTCCTAGATTAGATTTATTTTCTTACCTATTGTCCAAGAAAAAGCCACAAAAAAGAGTTAGATCTATTCATCCTTGGTCCAAGCCAGTCTGAGCCTTTGCAATTTTCCTTTCATTGCTTGCATAGTTGAATTATCGGTTGCATCGTCGTGTCGAGTTTCTGGTCTTAGTGTCTAGTTCGTTTAGAGTTTCGAGTTCTGTTCACATTAGTCACGCCACCGCTGCATCATTATCTCTTCCGCTGTCCACCACCCATCCATCAATTTCCACCACGTGCTACCCACCATTCATTGTCATAATAATAGTTGAGATCGTTCACATCTTCACTTGATCCAATCTGCATCTTATCTAGTTTGTTTTGGAAAGAGGGAGAAAAAAAGAGAGAGAAAAAACGAGAGAAAAAAAAAGGAAAAAAAGTCAGAGAAAAAAAAAGGAGAGAAAGAAAAAAAAGTGTGACGAAAAAAAAGAGAGAAGAAAAAAAACAAAAAATCGGCACAAACTTTTTCAGAGGAAAGTTGGAGACAAAGTTGTTGATATATCCTGCTTGGCTGTTGTTTCACCTCATTATCTTTACTGCCATTGTGATCTTCACTTATATCTTGCTGTCCAGAGCTACTTAGTATCCTTCATTGATGCTAGTTGTGCTACGACGTGACCTCATTAGTGTTCTAGGCTCGCGTCTCTAGTTCGGTCTAGCCTAGGACCAGCACAGTACCGTCGTTGAGCGTTTATTCAACATCGCATCTCTGAATTGATTATTGCTAATCTTTTGCTACCATATATAGCCAACCCAGCTCCACATATTTCTACACCGTGTATACGTACGTTCCCCTGGCAATCGCTTTACACAATCTTCAGAGTTATTTGACACCGCTGGTTGCCTGTCACCACCTGCTGCTTGGTAAGAACTTGTAAGATATTGATATTTGCTTTACTGTAAAACCAACAAGGTACGGACAAGAACGAATACTTGGTGAGGATTACCCAATCCCAAACCAAATATCGGCGGAAGAAGAACTAGAGCTACAAAGAATTCCCACCTATAAAACTCCCGAACCTTTCCGGTTATGCAATCAGGTGTTGGGGATATAGGGGAAGCATAATATCTCACCCAATTCTAGCAAATCCTATATCCAGCTGTATCCATCCTTCAACACATAACCGAGAAACCTTCGGAAATCATTTACCTCAACCTTCGAAAAGCATCCGTTATACGAGTTATGGCAATACTCCTGAACTACCGCCCCAGTACTGGGTGGCGTCGAGGTTATCTCACCAACAACTGCATAAAAGAGATTTTCGATGTCGGCGAAATTCAGGTATTCCAGAATCTCAATGATAAAATTGTGACGACAACACCTCGGAGCTCAACTCCCCGGGACACTGCCACAACCCCTAAATGACAGGAGGCACCAAGAACAATGTTCTCGTCATAAAACCATCGGAACGATTCCAAGATACCCGCGTGATCCTAATTTTTTTTGTGAAATTTGAGAAGAGAAGAGGCAAAACTCTACGTCAGGATGCCTCACCAGAGCGATGAAGGGACTGGGGAGTAAAAAGAATTCCTGACTCTCCGATATACAATTCCTAAATGACTCAAAACATTTTTCTAGACTCAACAACGCCAACGATTCGATCAAGCACGGGGCTCCTAAGGTCGGGGAAGGCTTTAATTACCAACTTGTAACGCCCTCGATGCGGCTATATCTCCTACGTGTCGAAGCACGACTTAGAGGCATAACCGCATTGAAAGCAATGTCGCAAGTGAGGTAATCTTCGCAAACAAGCCATGTAATATAAATAAAGGGGAAAAGATACATAGTTGGCTTACACTCGCCACGTCACACAAATACATGAATAACATTACATTCATCCAATACACTCATGGTCTAGCTACGGTACCAAAATAAAGATCAACCCCCACATGCGACAAAATCCCCGATCGCCCCAACCGGGCACCACTACTGATCATCTGGGAAAGACACATAGTAACGGCGAGAGTCTTCATTGAACTCCCACTTGAGCTCAAGCGCATCGTCTGGAGCGGTATCATCGGTCCCTGCATCTGGTTTGGAAGTAATCTGTGAGTCACGGGGACTCAGCAATCTCGCACCCTCGCGATCAAGACTATTTAAGCTTATAGGTAAGGCAAAGGTAATGATGTGGAGCTGCAGCAAGCCACTAGCATATATGGTGGCTAACCTATTTGCAAAAGAGAGTGAGAAGAGAAGGCAAAAGCATGGTCAAACAACTATGAACAAGAAGTGATCCTAGAACAACCTACGTCAAGCATTACTCCAACACCGTGTTCACTTCCCGGACTCCGCCGAGAAGAGACCATCACGGTAACACATGCGGTTGGTGCATTTTAATTAAGTTAAGTTTCATGTTATCTACAACCGAACATTAACAAATTCCCATCTGCCCATAACTGCGAGCACAACTTTCGAAAGTTCAAATCCCTGCATGGGAGTCCCAATTTAGCCCATCACAAGCTCTCATGGTCAACGAAGGATATTCCTTCTCCCAAGACAATCCGATCAGGCTCGGCATCCCGGTTACAATACATCCTCGACAATGGTAAAATAAGTCCAGCAACACCACCTGATTGTGCCGACAAATCCCGATAGGAGCTAAACATATCTCGTTCTCAGGGCACACCGGATTGTCCAAGGTTCCGGTAGGCCAGCCCAGAGTTGCCCCTGGTGGCCACCGGCAGCTGACAGGTTGGACCAACACTCAGAGGAGCACTGGCCCGAGGGTTTAAATAAAGATGACCCTTGAGTCCACGGAACCGAATGGAAAAGAGGCTAGGTGGCGAATGGTAAAACCAATGTTGGGCATTGCTGGAAGAGTTTTAATCAAGGAGAACTGTCAAGGGGTTCCCATTATAACCCAACCGTGTAAGGAACGCAAAATCCGGGAACATAACACTGATATGACGGAAACGAGGGCAGCAAGAGTGGAACAAAACACCAGGCATAAGGCCGAGCATTCCACCCTTTACCAAGTATATAGGTGCATTAAGATAAACAAGATAATATAGTGATATCCCAACAATAAACAATGTTCCAACAAGGAACGATCTCCAATCTTCACCTGCAACTAGCAACGCTATAAGAGGGGCTGAGCAAAGCAGTAACATAGCCAAACAACGGTTTGCTAGGACATGGTGGGTTAGAGGTTTGACATGGCAATTTGGGAGGCATGATAAGCAAGTGGTGGGTATCATAGCATAGGCATAACAAAAGAGCGAGCATCTAGCAAGCAAAGATAGAAGTGATTTCGAGGGTATGGTCATCTTGCCTGCAAAGTTTCAGAGTTGCCCTGATCCTCGTAAGCGAACTCAACGGGCTCCTCATTCACGAACTCGTCTCCCATACCTACCCAAACAAGAACAACAAGCAAAAAGGAACACAATCAATCACGTGCAATGCTCAAACAACATGATGCAAACATGGTATGATATGCGGGATGCGGTATGTGATGCATATGCAAGATTTGACAAGGAATGATTGAACCTGGCCTCAACATGTAAATCCAAGAGTACCACTGGAAAGGTGAGGTGATTTCGGTTGAAATCGATATAAAGATCACCGGAATCGGATGCACGGTTTGGAAATGGCAAGCAAAACAAATATGGCACCGGTCTGCGATAATCAGCAAGTGACCAACTAAATGCATCAAGATATATATGCTACAGCACTCAAACATGATAACAAAATACATGGCAGGGATCCACTCATGATGCTTGACAAAAGATGAACACTGAGCTACGACTAATTCGTCAATTAAAAGGTTCAAACAAGCATGGCAAAAGTGCAAATGATAACAGGTTTCAGACTTAGTGAAATTAAACACAAGTCTGGAATTTATCATCAGGAAGCACACTTGAGAGCATGAAAACTACATGCTACAGGAACTTGACATGTCAAGGCAAGGCATGGAATGAAGCTACTCAAAGCACTTAACAAAAGTCCCTTAGTGACCTTGAGCCAAAAGGGATCAGGAAATACAATTGCAAGCATGTGAACATGGCAAAAACACAAACAGATTCAGACTTTGTGGAAAACCGGAGCATGCAAAACAGTTAACGAGTAGGCATGTTTACGAGCTCGATGCACTCACTACAGAGAATGGCATGACAAACTAAGCATACACCCATCAAGAAGACATGTCATAGAAGATATGGCATGAACAACATCATAGCATACACGGATCAATAGCAACAACCTCGGCAAAATCGCTAATCATGTCAACGATCTGCCAGGAACATTTTATAAAAAAAGTAGAGCTCGATTGACTCAAGCTAGGTTGCTCCATAATTTCAAACAAATACATGGATGGATAGAGCACCACAATATTAACAAAACATCCTTACTGATCATCCTCAAAAGAGGCACGGATCACTAGGAAACAACATGAACATATGGCATAACAACAAAATCAGGATAAGGACTTAGTGAAATTCTAAGTCCCTGAAATCAGCATTACCGATTACGCTACTTTGCAAGCTTCTGCTAGTCACCAAAAATATTACAAAAATATGGGGCAAGCACATCTGTAAAGATGGCATGGCATTTAACAAAACACACGTAGAGCTCAGGATCATAGCATTCACACATTAATCATGGCAAAAATGACAAAAGGCCATTTGCTGAAACAGATCTGACAAATTCCTCACATAGCCCTCTTCCAACAGCATTTCGGGCATCAAGATGAGCTCAAATGAAAATGATGCAATTAGATGATATGATGTACTCGACGAGACAAACATTTTGATATGCTACACGCACAAATCGAAGCTACGGATGCAGAGTTATGGCATGTCAAAGTAAGCAAAATAACTAGGGTTTCGGAGAAAAAGTCAACCCGCGTTTTTTGTATCTGAGATCCAGATCTGGGCTGCAGTCAATTCGAGGATCACCGGAGGGAGCACTGTTTGCCGGACTTGCCGAGGTTGTCATCGGACTTGCCGTTCCGAGGAGGAGGAAGGAGAGGCGGCACCGCGGCGGATGATGGCCGAGGTGGCCGGAGCGGGGCGGCGAGGCGCCACGGTGGAGTCAGGTCGGCACCGCCGACGAGGAGCGAGGCGGCAGCCGGATATGGCGCGGCGGCGGCATGGCGGATGGAGGGCGGCGCGGCGCGAGGTTCGGGCGGCGCTGGCGAGGAGCCAAGCGGCGGCGGCTCCCGATGGGCTTGGAGGGCCCGGTGCGGGCCTTCCCGGGCCGGCGGCGGGAGGAAGGAGGCGGCGACAGGTGGTGAGAGCTGAGTGGTAGCGGCGGTGTGTCCGGCGGCCGGCGGACGTGTCCGGCCGCGCGGAGAGGAAATTTTAGTGTTTCGGGGAAGGAGACCGGGATTTGGAATGAGGGGTCTATATATAGGCGTAGAGGGAGCTAGGGAGCTCCAAATGAGGTGCAGTTTTTGGCCACGCGATCGTGATCGAACGCTCTAGATTATGGAGAGGGTTTAGGTGGGTTTTGGGCCAAATTGGAAGGGTGTTGGGCTGCAACACACACGAGGCCTTTTCGGTCCCTCGGTTAACTGTTGGAGTTTCAAACGAAGTCCAAATGGCACGAAACTTGACAGGCGGTCTACCGGTAGTAAACCAAGGCCGCGTGGCAAGTCTCGGTCCAATCCGGAAATGTTTAACCTCCAAACATGAAAAGAGGTAGAAAGGACCACCGGAGGACATAGGAGCGCCGGAATGCAAAACGGACAACGGGGAAAATGCTCGGATGCATGAGACAAACACATATGCGAACGCAATGCACATGATGACATGATATGAGATGCATGACAAAGACAACAACACACGGAGACAAAAACCCGACAGCGACGAAATGAAATAACTTAGTGCCGAAAAGGGCAAGAGTTGGAGTACAGATAAGGTAAATTACATCTGGGGTGTTACAGTTCCTCCACCATTGCACCTACTAGAGCAGCCCCACCTTGGATTGTGAGCGCGACAACATCTCAAGAGTATGGTACATTGTCAACGTCCGTACCTACATCAGCTATGTCTTTGCGACAAGGTAACAATACATGTATTGATGATATAACTTCACATGACAATGATGCATGCCTTGTTAACTTGAATGCATGATGAGGAAATTACTACCTTGAATACGACCAAAAATATTGCATATATGCATATTTGTTAGGTGATTTCTAGTGTAAACTATTCAATTATCTATTTATGTTATCCAGAACACAAATACTTCACACACTTTTGTGTTTTGTCTAATTGTAGGTGTATGGGACATTTGTACAATCCACATATGAAGATAAGGGAAAAGGAGAAGTTTAGGTCCTGTTCAAAACGTCCTCTCCCGTCACTTTTGTGCCAAGAGAAGATAGAGTCCAAGTCTCTCACGTTCTGGATTCAGATTCGGACTGCACAGACATACCTGATGCAAAACGTCAACAACTTTTTCATACGGACTCCAAATTGGGTGATTCATTTTTTGTTGGAAAGTAGATTTCGTGCTCTTTCCAACCCAATTGGAATCACCTTCAAATTCGTCCGGAGCATTGAGATGTCGGCGACACAATCTGACACTACAGTCGCCGGATGGCGCGACGTCGCTTCCCCGCCGTTCTCCACGGTTCCCTCGATGCTCGCATCGTTTCAATGGCGGCGGTAGGGTTTAAGGTAAGCTCCGCACTAACCTAATCTTCCACCTGCTCATGCTTACAATGAGTGTGAAAGCTAATGAAAATCATGCTTACAATCAGTCTCTGAGCACTACGCCAATCACCCTTAAATAGCTCTGGACCTATGGGTCAAAGTTGTGACACTGTGTACCAAAGGAAATATGCCCTATAGGCAATAATAAAGTTATTATTTATTTCCTCATATCATGATAAATGATTATTATTCATGCTACAATTTTATTAACCGGAAACATAATACATGTGTGAATACATAGACAAACATAGTGTCACTAGTATGACTCTACTTGACTAGCTCGTTGATCAAAGTTGGTTAAGTTTCCTAGCCATAGACATGAGTTGTCATTTGATTAACGGGATCACATCATTAGTAGAATGGTGTGATTGACTTGAGCCATCTGTTAGCTTAGCACGATGATCGTTTAGTTTGTTGCTATTGCTTTCTTCATGTCTTATACATGTTCCTATGACTATGAGATTATGAAAATCCCGAATACCGGAGGAACACTTTGTGTGCTACAAAACATCACAACGTAATTGGGTGATTATAAAGGTGATCTACAGGTGTCTCCGATGGTACTTGTTGAGTTGGCATAGATTGAGATTAGGATTTGTCACTCTGATTGTCGGAGAGGTATCTCTGGGCCCTCTCGGTAATGCACATCACAATAAGCCTTGCAAGCAATGCAACTAAAGAGCTAGTTGCAGGATGATGCATTACAGAACAAGTAAAGAGACTTGCCGGTAACGAGATTGAGCTAGGTATTGAGATCCAGACGATCAAATCTCGGGCAAGTAACATACCGATGACAAATGGAACAACGTATGTTGTTATGCAGTTTGACCAATAAAGATCTTCGTAGAATATATAGGAACCAATATGAGCATCCAGGTTCCGCTATTGGTTGTTGACCGGAGACATGTCTCGGTCATGTCTACATAGTTCTCGAACCCGTAGGGTCCGCACGCTTAAAGTTCTATGACGATCGGTATTATGAGTTTATATGTTTTGATCTACCGAAGGTAGTTCAGAGTCCCGGATAAGATCACGGACATGATGAGGAGTCTCGAAATCGTCGAGACATAAAGATTGATATATTGGAAGCCTACATTTGGACATCGGAAGAGTTCCAGGTGAAATCGGGATTTTACCGGAGTGCCAGAGGGGTTACCGGAACCCCCGGGGGTTAATGGGCCTTGTTGGGCCCTAGTGGGGAGAGAGGGGCCGGCCAGGGCAGGCCGCACGCCCCTCCCCCTCTGGTCCGAATTGGACTAGGAAGGGGGGGCGCCCCCCTTTCCTTCTCCTTCTCCCCCTTCCATTCCCCCTCCTAGTAGTAGGAAAGAGGGGAGTCCTACTCCTACTAGGAGGAGGACTCCTCCTCCTGGAGCCCCCTACAGGGCCGGCCGGCCTCCCCCCTTGCACCTTTATATACGGGGGCAGGGGCACCCTAGAACACACAAGTTGATCATTGACCTCTCCCAGCCATGTGCGGTGCCCCCTCCACCATAATCCACCTCGGTCATACTATAGCGGTGCTTAGGAGAATCCCTGCGACGGTAGCTTCATCAACATCGTCACCATGCCATCGTGCTGACAAAAATCTCCCTCGAGTTCTACTGGATCGTGAGTTCGCGGGATGTCACCGAGTTGAACGTGTGCTGAACGCGGAGGTGCCGTACGTTCGGTATTGAGGATCGGTCAATCGTGAAGACGTACGACTACATCAACCGCGTTGTCATAACGCTTCCGCTTAATGGTCTACGAGGGTACATGGACGACACTCTCCCCTCTTGTTGCTGTGCATCTCCATGATCTTGCGTGTGCGTTTGATTTTTTTTGAAATTACTACGTTCCCCAACATGTACAAATAATGAAAAATAGATTGGTGCTTCTTTCAGAAAAGAGTGCTCCCTAGAAAACTGCCAATATAAGCTACTAGTATTTGGTTAGAGGATTTGCTACCGAGAAAAATCCGTCCACAGAGAGCGCCACACATCCCAATGGTGATGGTGGATGCCAATGCGTGCATGGAGCATGGTTGGTGTTGGTAATTTTTACTTGACACACCTCGCACTCTGCATATATGCCGGTTCCATCCGTACATTTGTGTAGTTCCACCAAAATGCTGCTGAATAACCCTGTTTGAACAGATAATGAAAAAGCGTGATTACATTATAGTGGCACTAGTTGATGAAACACGCAAAATAAATAGAAGAAAATATTGTGATAGTATCATAGTATGCCATGCTGCGAGGGCGAGATGGGCCCTGCGGTGCCTCATACGGTACGCCACACCTCATACTGGAAATCGTCCCAAGTCTCCCCGATACACCTTCTGCCAGTGATGAACATTAGTGTACATCGGTAGTACAAGGAGGGGCCTTGAGACATTCAAATCTCTATTTTTGTGCAGATCAACTAAAATTAAGCACCCCAGTTTGTAGAAATGCTTAAACATTAACAATGGGACTAGTTGATGAAACATACATTAACAAAGAGAAGCACTTTCTTTATCTACATTGGAAATGAAATGATAGAGAGGACAGTCGCTCTATTTTAACTGTATTATTACTTCATTTTATCAGTGACACTAGGGTCGAGCAGGTGGCAAACGAGGTGTACCGTGCGTCGCAAGGATGAAGGCCGGGGGTGCTTAGACTAGGATTCTGAAGCTGGCTCTTTTAGTCCCTATCTTCCCCCTAATGTTTCTGTGGTAGCATTTGGGTTGTAATCCAAACTTGGTCGAGCTGGTGCTGCGTCCCCCTACCTGCCTAGCTTATGTGGTGAACTTGTCTCCTGCTAGTACTCAGTCCGTTCTAGTAGTAGTTGCATAACTGCCCGTTTACACTGAGATGTTGTCGGATAATGGTTCTCTATGGTTGGGTTTCTTTAATGAAATCGGAGGGAACCCCCTCTTGCGATATATAAAAAATAGTGGCACTAGCGGTGCCAAAACACTGCCTCAAATTAATAGTGCCACTGGATTAAGGTGCAAAATAACAACATTACTGCTTTATCATGGCAGTGCCTAAAATGAAGCAATGTCCCATGAGCTAGCAACTTCTTTTTTTCTTTCAAGAAAACAGCTCTAGCCCCGGTTCCATTTCCATCAGAAAACGAAACCCACAAAGCTTCTTCTTCATTAGTTGCAATAAAATTGAGCAACATCAAGGTTGGTCGTGAAGCTCCTGGAATGTTCAACTATAATTTGGATATCATTTGGGCAGTTCAACTAAGATCAAGCATGAAATGTATATCTCTGTTTGCACAAAAAAGGTGGAAAGGAGGGTGACTAACAAGTGATGAAACATGCATCAAATGAAAAAAGCATGTTCCTTATCTGAATGGCAATCGTACAAGGACAGTAGCAATTTCTAGCAGCATTTCTAGATATTAGTGTGGGCATTAGGATTAACTATGACAACCGTTAAATATGACATTACTTTAATGGTGCCATTGCTTCATTTTACCAGCAACATTACATGCCACAGAGTCGGTATTTGGGCACGGGAGAGTAGGCGGACCAGGACAGTTTCATCTCTAATAAAAATAAGCAACTTATCTTAATGGGAAATTTAGCAGGGCATGAAAAAATGTGCCATTGATTCATATTACTGGAGGCATTACATTGAAAACAACATTGGTTTAACGTGTCCTTACTTTTAGCAGTGCGACTGCTACATTTTACCAGTGGCATTACATAAGAGCGGCTCGGGCCAACAAACATCGGAAGAGGATATCTGGGTTGGTCCCATTTTGTTCGGTATATAGCCACCATATACTGTGTGAGGCTAGCAAATCTAGTGCTGGACTTACTCTGTTGACTGGTCCCCCAGTCCCCACTTTCTTTCCTTTTTCAACCAGTAGATTGGGTTTATATTGAGTTTGTACTGCGTTCCCTTTATTTCCCTATTAGACCTAGAGACCAGTTGGATAGCCAGTCTCTGCTACTTTTCGCCCCCATTATTTCCTCTTTCGACCAAGTCCTAGATTCAGGTAACAAATCTTCACCCACCCCCACCCCCTTTCTTCCTTGTTTGAACCAAGTACTACTAGATTTGAGTGCATGAACTAGTTTTACCTCTTAACAGTAAAAAATCAGGTGGTTTTCAAACAGCCGATCGATCCTATCTACGAGGGGGCCTGAGAAATAGTAAAAGATACAAATGTAGCGACGTCAGGAGCTCGAGAAGTAGAGCAAGGCCGGTTTCAAAGGAAGTTATACTTGAGGGTCGCCGGGATGTCGCTAGGTGGGTGGTGGGAGGCCGCATCTGCCCACACTATGGCAGCGAGGAAGAAGGGGGGGAGGCCCTCCCTAGCCAGCAATGCTTGGGAGATAACGACAAGGCACGCTAATCGGGATGCGCCGGTAGTGGGTAAGAGCCGTCGCCGAGGACGACCGCGTGAACGTTGCACCTTCTCACCTTCCCCGGGGGAGAGGATCCGGCTGGATCTGTGACTAGGGGTGAGTAGAGAGAGGGAGTGTGGCCACCGCTGTCATGTTTAGATCTGGAAAGGACGAGACAGTGTGAAGAGAGCACCACTAGCAAGCAAGCGCAGAGGCTCCTGGAGGATAAGGCAAGACAAACAAGATCGATCTACGGATCGCGCAGGCGCCCTACAGCATGTGACAATGATCTTCACTCCGGATACAACAAATCCGGCCGGGCCGAACACAATAGACATAGCTCTTCCGAGCTGCGTCGTGATATAGCCCAGTACAGAGGCGCCGCAGACCCGCTATCCTTCACGAATGAAGTAATGGATCATAAAATCCCAGAGGGTTTCAAACCCATAAACATCGAATCATACGATGGCACAACAGATCCGGCGGTATGGATCGAGGATTATCTCCTTCACATCCACATGGCACGCGGAGATGATCTACATGCCATCAAATACCTCGCACTCAAACTTAAAGGACCGGCCCGGCATTGGCTTAACAGCTTGCCAGCAGACTCAATCGGTTCTTGGGAGGACCTGGAAGCCGCATTCCTCGACAACTTCCAGGGCACTTACGTGCGACCGCCGGATGCCGACGACCTAAGCCAGATAATTCAGCAGCCAGAAGAATCGGCCAGACAATTCTGGACACGGTTCCTAACAAAGAAAAACCAGATAGTCGACTGTCCGGACGCAGAGGTCCTAGCAGCCTTCAAGCATAACATCCGCGATGAGTGGCTTGCCCGACACCTGGGACAGGAAAAGCCGAAATCCATGGCAGCCCTCACGACACTCATGACCCGCTTTTGCGCGGGAGAAGACAGCTGGCTAGCTCGCAGTAACAACTTATCAAAGAACCCTAGTAATTCGGGTACCAAGGACAAAAGTGGCAGGACACGTCGGAATAAGCAAAAACGCCGCGTTAACAGCGACAGCAATGAAGACACGGCAGTCAACGCCGGATTCAAAGGCTATAAATCCGGTCAGCGGAAAAAGCCATTGAAGAAGAATACTCGGGGCCCGTCCAGTTTGGACTGAATACTCGATCGCTTGTGCCAGATACATGGCACCCCCGAAAGGCCAGCCAATCACACTAACAGAGATTGTTGGGTGTTCAAGCAGGCAGGCAAGTTAAGGGCCGAAAACAGAGACAAGGGGCTGCACGGCGACGACGAGGAGCCCAAGCCGCCGAGCAACAATGGACAGAAGGGTTTTCCCTCACAAGTGCGGACGGTGAACATGATATACGCAACCCACATTCCCATGCGGGAGCGGAAACGTGCGCTACGGGACGTATACGCGATAGAGCCAGTCGCCCCAAAGTTCAACCCATGGTCCTCCTGCCCGATCACTTTTGATCGAAGGGACCATCCCACTAGCATCCGCCATGGCGGCTTCGCCGCATTGGTTCTCGACCCAATCGTCGACGGATTTCATCTCACGAGAGTCCTCATGGACGGCGGCATTAGCCTGAACCTGCTTTATCAGGATACAGTGCAAAAAATGGGCATAGATCCCTCAAGGATTAAGCCCACAAGAACGACCTTTAAAGGCGTTATACCAGGTGTAGAAGCCATCTGTACAGGCTCAGTAACACTTGACATGGTCTTTGGATCCCCGGACAATTTCTGAAGCGAAGAGTCAATCTTCGATATAGTCCCGTTTCGCAGTGGCTATCACACCCTGCTCGGACGAACCGCATTCGCAAAGTTCAATGCGGTGCCACACTACGCATATCTCAAACTCCAGATGCCAGGCCCTCGAGGAGTAATTACGGTCAACGGAAACACCGAACGTTCCCTCAGGCAGGCCCTCTCGCAGCGGAGGTACAAAGTAGTCTTCTCAGGCAATTCTCCAGTCCGGCCATTAAAAAGCCAGACACTGCCAAGCGCGCCTGGAGTAACCCACAGCAGGACTGCCTGGCACACTCTGAGCAAGCGTAGCAATACGGCCCCAGCCCCAGCTTTCGCGACATAGCGAAACCAGTACCTCGCGTACATAACTACGCACTTGAAATACCATGAGCACATGGGAAGGGGCACAATAACGGCACGCCCAAAATACGGCTTAAAACGTACCAGGGGCTGCCAGATTCTTTTTTTAATTTTTTTCTTACTTTCAGGACTCCATACTTCGGACGACCTGTTCGGCAATTCAACTGCCGCACAAACGATGCAAGATCCAGGGAGGCAGACAAGCCATGCCGCATTATGGAATCCCAGGTGGTCTCTGTTACGAGCGCTATACCTATTTCAAATACAATTCCGCGGCCGGCCCCTGGTCAGGACATACTGAATAGTCCAACATCTTTTGCTTACCGCACTATTTGTATCGTTCGGCTTTGATAAATAGCCTTTATATAAACAATGCATAGCTTTTTGTCTATTTTTTGCATTACCCTCTTTCATATATGTTCATTAATGACATGTTGCACCCGTACACCGTGGTACGGCAAGTACGCCAGGGGCTTCAGTACCCTTTAATATGGTGTGAGAAGTCCGTACACTTTCACAAGTGCGGCACCCCGAACTTATAGCACTATATGCATCGGCTCCGAATCATGATTTGGGTCAATAGTTGGGTTTGCCCGGCTCCTATGTTTTGGTGCCTTACGTTCCGCTATATCGGCTAAGGTAGCACTAGGAGAACCACTGCGATTGTGCCCCGGTTGAGCTGGGTTAAGCACCTCAGTGGAGAAAGCTAAAACTGACTGTCATGATGAGGCGAGAGACCGGTCGCTATTCCAGAGGTTATTCGAGTCCCTAAAGACTTATGCCGCTTCGAGCGAGGAGCTGGATAACCCCAGCCAAGGCGTGGATAGCGCCCCGACCTCGGTCTTCCGAACTAGGGGCTTCGCCGAAATTTAAAATTATAAAGTTCTATGGCTAAGTGAGATGTTCAAGCATTATAGTCCGATTGCCTGGTTCGTCGTGCTGAGCGCCTCCCTCGAAGGACCCAACCATGGGAAAAAGAGCGCTCAGGTTTATCACCGAACACCCCAGCACTAGTGGCATGGGGGCAGAAGCCGACGACTGGCCATCTCTCAATTTTTGATAAACGGCCGCACAGAAAATAATATTTTAAATTCAATAAGCATTGCTTAGCGCATATGAACAAGTTTTCAGTGCACAGGATAAACACGAGCGAGTTCATTCAAAAATTACATCCTTGGTACATTCATCCGCCACAAGGCGGGCACCCGCAAGAACATCCTTATAGTAGTTCTCGGGCTTGCGATGCTCCTTCCCCAGCGGCGGCCCGTCCCTCACAAGCTTCTCACCGTCCAGCTTACCCCACTGCACCTTAGCACGGGCAAGGGCCCGATGGGCACCTTCGATGCAGACGGAGCGCTTGACGACCTCGAGCCTTGGACAGGCCTCCACCAGCCGCCGCACCAGCCCGAAGTAGCTCCCAGGCAGGGCCTCTCTGGGCCACAGCCGAACTATGAAGCCCTTCATGGCCTGTTCGGCCGCCTTGTGGAGCTCGACCAGCTGTTTCAGCTGGTCGCTCAAGGGCACAGGGTGTCCGGCCTCAGCATACTTAGACCAGAACAGCTTCTCCGTTGAGCTGCCCTGTTCAGCTCGGTAGAATGCGGCGGTGTGGGATACGCTGCGGGGAAGATCTATGAATGCCCCTGGAGAGCTCCGGATTCGGGTATGTAACAAGTAGTTTACTTTTATATTTCTGTTTTGTATGAAGAATGCCTTACCTGCTGCTATCTTTTTCACCTCCTCCAACTCTTGGAGGGCCTTTTGGGCTTCGGCCTTGGCAGACTTGGCAGTCTCAAGGGCCGTCGCGACCTCGGACGCTCGGGTCTTTGACTCAAGCTCCAAACTCTCATGTTTTTTCATGAGAGCCTGAAGCTCTTGCTACACCTCGCCGACCTGAGCCCCAAGTTTCTCTCGCTCGGTGCGCTCTCGGCCGTTTTCTTTTCGGCCTCAGATAGCGCCTGCATGAGGGTCGCCACCTCAGTCGTGGCCCCTATAATAAGAAGTACAATCCTGTTATTTTTTGCAATCACGCCTCTCTATAGGCACCCTTTTCAGTAAGGTATTTCTTACCTTCTTTATCCTCGAGCTGCCGCTTGGCAAGGCCGAGCTCTTGCTCGGTCCACCCAAGGTCCTGTTTCAGGACACCCACCTCTGCAGTTAGTGCGGCGGTGGATAGCAGCGAAGCCTGCATACGCATATTGACTCTTTATTGTTAGACTCCTGCGAAATTTAATAGATCCTCTATTCGTCTTTTCTTTCCGAACGCCAAACAGAGCATCAGGGGCTACTCTCTATGCGGTAATATTTTTACATATTTTTTACTTACCTCGAAGCCTGTTAGGAGGCTAGCGCAAGCTTCACTCAGTCCGCTCTTGGCGGACTGAACCTTCTGGATCACCGTACTCATAATAGTACGGTGCTCCTCGTTGATGGAGGCGCCTTCAAGCACCTCCAGCAGATTGTCCGGCACCTCCGGTTGGATGGAGGCTGCAGGCTCAGAAGGCTTGCTCCTCTTTGAAGGAGTTCGCCTGCCGTGGTCCGGAATCGTTGAAGATTCTGGTACGGTGTCCGGCTCAAAGCCGGACTTGGAGCCCTGGGGGGTCTTGTCCCCTTTACTCCTAGAGTCCGGGAGGTTGCCTTGCGGCTCTTCTAGGACGTCATTCGCAGTGCGGGGGGAGACAGCGGGCGGAACTGAGTTCACGTCCGAAGAATCCAGGGAGCCGCTCGACGACTCGTTGAGTTCGGCCTGGGGCGGGCTGCATGATTATATTCGACATTAGGGAAAGCTGTGCAACGAAAGGAATATCATGAATTACTCTGGTATCCGAACACTTACGATTTTGCCGGACGCCTGGCTCTGTCCGGCCACTCCTCTTCGTCCTCGTCGGCGTCGGGGGCGTAGTCCGGCGAAAGGTTTTCCTCTTCTTGGACCCCTCGGCCTTCCCCCTTGGGGCGGCCTTCCTTTTCTTTCCTCCCCCCGCTGGCGGGGAGAGCTTTCTTCTTCCTCCTCCTCGTTTTCACGGGAGGAGGGTGTCTCGGACTCGTTGGATGACGAGTCCGACAACACCACATTGCGGGTGCTCTTTCGAGTCCCCGTGGTCTTCTTCTTGGCCTTCTTTTCCGGCACCACATAAGGCGCCGAAGCCAGCAGCTTCACTAGTAGAGCTGGGGCTGGGTCTTCGGGCAGCGGAGCCGGACAGTTAATCCGTCCGGATACCGCCCGCCAAGCCTGTCAAAGGTAAGGGAGTTTAGATCCCGCATAGAGTTAAACTATGAAAGAAGCTGAACATCCTGTAAAAGGTGAAAATAGCTTACCTCGCTAGCGTGACGCTGCGAGCTGTATCCGCGGTCCTCGGAAGCGGATGCGGGAGCCTCGGCACCTTTGATTAGCACCTTCCAGACGTCTTCATACATCGTGTCGAAGAGCCTATTAAGGGTTCGGTGCTGTGCCGGGTCGAAGTCCCACAGAGTAAAGTCCCGTTGTTGGCATGGGAGGATTCGGCGAACGGGCATGACCTGGACTACATTTACAAGCCTGATTGACTTGTTTACCAGGGACTGGATGCATGTCTTCAGTCCGGTCACCTCTTCCTCGTTACCCCATGATAGGCCTGTCTCTTTCCAGGATATGAGCCGCGTGGGGGGTCCGGATCGGAACTCGGGGGGTGCGATCCAGTTCGGATCGCGTGGCTCGGTGATGTAAAACCACCCAGCTTGCCACCCCTTTAGGGTCTCTATGAAGGAGCCCTCGAACCACAGCACGTTGGCAATCTTGCCCGCCATGGCGCCTCCGCACTCCGCCTGGTTGCCGCACACCACGTTGGGCTTGATGTTGAAGGTCTTGAGCTAGAGGCCGAAATGGGGGCGGACGCGGAGGAAAGCCTCGCACACGACGATAAACGCTGAGATGTTGAGGATGAAGTTCGGGGCCAGATCGTGAAAATCCAGGCTGTAGTAGAACATGAGCCACCGGACGAATGGGTGAAGTGGAAAACCCAGTCCGCGGAGGAGGTGGGGAAGGAATTCTACCCTCTCGTGGGGCCTTGCGGCGGGGACAAGCTGCCCCTCCTCGGGAAGCCGGTGCGCGATGTCTTTGGACAAGTATCCGGCCTTCCTAAGCTTTTTGACGTCGCCCTCCATGACGGAGGAGACCTTCCACTTGCCTCCCGCTCCGGACATCGCTGGAGAAGGTTGAGGTGGGAAGCGCAGGCTTGGGCGCTGGAGCTCGAGTGCGCAGGAGATGGATAGGCAAAGGAGGAAGAAGGCGTAGGTAAAAAGGTGGACCTTTATCCCCTTATATGGGCGGATGCGGTTGTGCGTCCCCACCTGCCTAATAAAGCTCGCTTGCCTCCCAAGCACCGTGGTAAATGGCGCGGTTAGGGTTACCCACGTCCATATTGATGAGAATCCCGTAAAAAGGGCACACGATCTCTGCTTCGACAAGACGTGCCAAGGAAACCACCTCGCAAAACATGCTGAGGTGGAAAAGTAAAAACGATTTGAGTAAAGGACTTGGCCGTAGTGCGATAGCGCACTGCGGAATACGTCAGCAGATTTGATTTGTGTCAATATTATTCTATCTATGGCAATATGTGGAAAGTTATTTTGCAGAACCGGACACTACTCTTGGTGTTTACAAATCTTCTATGAAGGATTTGGAGGAGGAACCCGCCTTGCAATGCCGAAGACAATTTGCACCCGGACTCGTCGTCATTGAAGCCTGGTTCAGGGGCTACTGAGCGAGTCCTGGATTAGGGGGTGTTCGGGTAGCCGGACTATGCCTTCAGCCAGAGTCCTCGACTATGAAGATACAACATTGAAGACTTCGTCCCGTGTCCGGATGGGACTTTCCTTGGCGTGGAAGGCAAGCTTGGAAATGCGGATATTCAAGATCTCCTACCATTGTAACCGACTCTGTGTAACCCTAACCCTATCCGGTGTCTATATAAACCGGAGGGTTGTAGTCCGTACGCAATCAACTCCATACACAACAATCATACCGTAGGCTAGCTTCTAGGGTTTAGCCTCCTTGATCTCGTGGTAGATCTACTCTTGTACTATCCATATCATCAATATTAATCAAGCAGGAGTAGGGTATTACCTCCATCGAGAGGGCCCGAACCTGGGTAAAACAAAGTGTCCCCTGTCTCCTGTTACCATCCGGTCTAGACGCACAGTTCGGGACCCCCTACCCGATATCCGCCGGTTTTTACACCGACACTGCTCCTTCCGCGGCATGGCCGGACCAGTCTGCTACATCGACGGTGCGACGGGACCTCCGTGCTGCTTTGGCGGCGTGGCGGGACCTTTCTGCTACCACTGCTGCGCGGCTGGACATGTCGGCTGCTTTCACGATGAGGCAGGACATCTCTCGTGCTTCCTCCTCCATGCTCACCTCCCCCTGGTGGAAATCTCTCGACTCAGAACTCACGCTGGCTATAGCTTGATTGACTTGATTGTTTTTTGTGGATGAGGAGTTGAGGAGGAATGTGCAGTCATCTTAGCATAGTAGTATTTATAACCGAGTACTACTAATACACTCCTAAGTGGGAAACCGTTTAGGTTGTGATCGGTGTGAACAGGTTTACAATTAAATATAGCGTGGTAGTAGTAGTAATTTGGAATATGATGAGACGCGCTCAAAATTTATTGACGGTTCTAGTTTTGAAGTGCGACACTATTCTCGGATGGCGTAACATCGGCATTTTTTCTCAGCCGTGGTGTAGCATATGCCATGGTACTAGTTCTTTTTCTACTACTGTGTACGTGCAAAAACTGGCACCGTCTGATACATATCTTACTCTTGGCGTTCGACAGGAATAGCCTCGTGGCGAGCTATAGACTAGTCTTTTTCAGACGCATTACACCTATCTCTCGGGACTTTTGGCACTCACCATCACTGCTCCCTAGGTCGATGTCCACCCACATGCACTTGTACTCTGAGAAGAGGTGCACGCACGCACTCGTCCTCTCTCTCACACGCATCTATAGCTATGAATTGTAGTGTTCTCAACCATCCGATTGGCTCTATCATAGGTTTCACGTTGCTCCTTGGCCTTGAGATTGAGAAGTTTAAAACGCGGAGGCTAAGATGGAAGCGCGAGGTTTTGGTTAATGTGCGGGACGCACATAGCACCAACATGACACGAGCTTCGTCTGCCTGGTGCGCATGCAGTCAGGTGAGTTGTCCAAGTATAGACACAACCAGGCCCTCGTTGGTATCCGCGCCTCGACTTTGGCTGGTCATAGTGGAGAGTAACATATACTAGTAGTTACTAGTCTATGTTACTAGTACCTTCATAGTGGGTAGTGTCATATAGTATATGAATAATTTGGCGACGAGCGCTCTCTATATGTACCACCTTTTTTCTTTAATTTCATCTTGTTAGTTTTGCTCCATGGCGCAATCCATCGATACTACTACTCTACAAATGTATACATGTTTTAAAAGGCTAGAGGGTGGGGCAGTCTAGCTTGTGATTTGACGGCTCATTACTGCTGGAAGGCGGGGCCTTGTAATTTGACTGCTCATATAAATGTGTCGACGACCTGAGGAGGAGCAAATAACCATGTGGTATACTCAAGTTTTCCACTGGAGTAGTACTAGTACGGCGGAGGAGCACGAAACACGACAACCCAGTGCCATATGGCGATAAAAAATGATCTAATTTGCTAGTCATCTCATTGTTAGCATTGTTCTATTCATGCCTTACAGAGAACGTGACACGTGCGGCCGAACACCCCAAGCAAAAGAAGAAACGCAGGAGCAAAATAAGAAGGAAGATTATCACCCCAAATGATCTAATTCGCCGTGGAGTCGTAACTTCTTCTTCATCACCTCCAGGACCTCCATCTCCTTGCGTGTCTCCTCCGCCATCTACTTCATTCTGTCCATGACGCGAGATTTCTCGACACGAGCCTTCATCATCTGTTCCACGGCCGCATTACGTACCTTGACAGCAGCCGGGTGCTCGATGCGGAGCTTTGCCAACTCCTCCTTCTGTTCCACGATGAGGGCCTGCAACATCTTCATCGAGGAACTACTACTCTCATGCAGCTTCTTCCAGCCGGTGTTCTTCTCCTTCAGCAGGTCGACCTCATGGCAGAGCTTCGCCTTGTCCTCCTGAAGTTGCAGGATTTCGCCGGTCGCCTTCTTCTCCGAGGCAATGCTCTTCTTCAGCAGCATCACCAAGCCGGCGGTCAACTCCCCCTGCTTATTGAGCTCAATGGGCATGTCGTCGAGGCTCTCCTTCAGTAGCTCCACCAAGCCGTGGATGAACTCCTTCTGCTTATTGAGGTGCATATTGAGCTGATCGGGCATGCCGTCTAGGCATAACGACTCCAGCGCCGCCAGCTTGGCATGTTCGCCTCCGCGGCTAGGGCGCTCCTGGGAGCCATCGCCAGCCCATGAGAGATCTTTCGAGGTCTCTGCGTGGCGGCGAGCCCTCTCTTTTTTTCCACAACCTTGGTTGCCGCTCCCTTGTTACGAGTAGTTCTCGACCTAGAGCTCTGCGCACCAGACATGGCAAGGACAGACAAAGAAGAAGCACTTATGAGGAGGAAAGGTAGAGTAATTTTCAGTTAGGTAGTTCCCCTTTTTATAACCTAAGTACCGACACTAGTACTAATACCTGCATAGTGGGAACACGTTCAGGTTTGGTATGTACTAGTAGGTGTGAGTAGGCTTGCACTTAATTGTAGCACTAGTACTTTCGAATGTGATGGGAACAAGGTAAAGATAAATTGATGGGTTTTGGTTTCGAGGCCCGAAACGGCTCCCGATGAGTTTAGTGGAACATAAATTTCAAGTAGACTACACTGGTTAGATGCGTAAATATTATGTTACTGTAAAAAATTGGCACAAAATACGAAGGAGACCAATGGAAGTACTACTAGCAACCCATGATTTAACTACTCGCATGTGCGCAGTGGAGTAGTAATGTATTTCTTCCGCCCTCACATCCACTCCATTTGCATGCACTGTATTAATTGACCATCAATGAAGTGAAGGACTTTACATGCGTCAAATTATCACATGGGGGGGATCTTGGTACAAAATTGCGTCCGCCCATGTACCCGCGTGTGCGTGCGAGGGAATGAGTGCGTACGTGGCGTGCGTGCACATCTTCGTTTCGTGCATGTACCGCCAGTGTGGCTCAGGGAGGACGAGTACATTATTCTGGAACTAGCAGCACGTCACTATGATCAATCCACACAAGGATGTCGCGACAACGCCTCCACATGTGCCACGTGGCTTCATGAAATGGAGAGACACTGTGTAGCATGCCATTGTGTTTTGCACATACTCGAAGTACTAGTAAGGTACACGTGCATTGCACGCGTCAGATTTTGCAACCAAATTATGAATAAATACCACACTATAGCATGTAAGCTCTTAGTCATATATGCCTGATGTAGACCTTCGTTTAATTCTTATAGTTCATCTCATTCAAAATCAATTAGTTTTTATGAAAAACCTAGGGCCTCTTTGATTCATAGGATTTCCAAAACGCAGGAATAGGAAGAACATGGGATTAGAGTGGAATGTCATCTTGAAGCCTACAGGATTGTACGAGTGTTTGATTGTGCATAGAAAAAACACAGAATTCTTTCAAAGAGGTTTGAGTGGATGGGATGTTTCCTATGAAATCTAGTGCAAATGAATCATATGGAAAAATTACTATGGTTTACAATCCTACGAATCAAACAACCAAGATAGGAAAAATTCCTAAGGATTAGAATCCTCCAAAATTCCTTTGAGAATCCTTTGAATCAAAGAAGCCCTTAGTCTATTTTATGATTCATGGAATTGTGCGTTGTAAAGCATAAAGTAAAAACAAACAATGGCAATTCAACTAGAAAAAAAGTTTGGGCAGTTAGGATACGGAAGATCTAGAACAAAGGAGAACCACTGTTGTTTGGAGATTTGTGCATTATGCTTAAGTTCAACCATGGACTCTGCTAGATTGTCCAGGTGGCAAAATCCGATGGGGGGGCTAGAAGATGGTGCGAGGGGCCGAGTGGAGGGAGACTACGAAGGAGTGCACAACTGCGAGATTGATATTTTGAGAGAGGGGGCAAGAACGTGCGCTGTTGCGCAGTGGCGGAGCCATGAAAAATGTCCCATGAGCTAGGGGGCCAAGCATTGCTAATCCTTTACGAGGAGGGCCAATTCATCAACTTAAACCATTTTTACCAGCAATTGTCTAATGATCACATTCATATTAGCCTCGATATATAGTGATGTTGGGGGGGGGCTTGCTGCCCCTGTCTTCGCCATTGTGCGCGCGTCTGAGAGATGAAGTGGAAGGCATGGATGATGAGCGGGGGGCGTTGGATATATAATTAATGTGGGTGTATTAGCTATATATGTAATCCTATATAGAGAGGTATAGATTGATCGATGTGGACGTGGGAAAGAGGGTGAGACCTCACTAGATATATAGATTGATCGGTTTATGTGGAAAACTATGAAAGACCTAGATGTACACACACATAGAGGAACATCGATCGTTGCACATGCACGTGAGAGATAAAGAATGCCCGATATGATGGAGAGGGGGATGTGTGTGTGTGTGTGCCTTCATGGGCGACTGACATGAAGAAAAAGATTGCATGTGTGCGATGGATAATGCCGACTGGTAGTGTGTGTGCATGCATGCACGAGAGGAAGTTAGTGGTACAATTATAAAGAGAAGACCAATGTGTGGGTGTAAAAGACTAGGTGAGGTCATAATCAATGTAAAGTTGAATTCAAATATTTGAATAAGAGATCATGATGTTTGAAACCCATGTATGCATGAATATAACGGAGATCTGCGCGGTGTGGTTTGGAAACGAGCATGCGGTAATGTATACACATTGAACAAGGTCAGACTGGTTTGAATTTGAGATACCGATGGAAGACATTGTTTGGCCACATTGCATCCATGCATGGACACACTATTTTAATTGGAGATGATGGGTGGCTTTCGCATCACATATCTATATCTATACCCCTATATATATATATCATATTTTATATTTTTTATATAGTGTGCAGATAACTTTAACTTTGAAAGATGGTCGTTGGATGAGGCCAATCTGATGGTGCAGAGCTGGCAAATTTGAGCACTACTGGCCGTTGGATATCATCTAGATTCCACCAGATTTTGCCACATGTACAATATAGAAGACTCTATGGTTGAACTTAAGCATAGTGCACAAACCTCAAAACACAAGCAGTTCTTCTTTGTTCTAGAATCTTTCGTCTCAGAATTGCCCAAATGTTTTTCTACATGATTTTTTTTACTTTATGCCTTACAACACACAATTCCATGAATCTTAAAATAGATTATCTTTCTTATAAAAACTAGATGATTTTGAGTGAAATGAACTATAAGAATTAAACGAACATCTACATCATGCATATATGACTCAAAGCTTACATGCTATAGTGTGGTATTTATTCATAATCTGGTTGCCAAATCTCATGCATGCAATGCACGTGTACCTTACTAGTCTAAATGGTGTCTGTATGTGTGTTGTGTGTGTTAAACACATTGTACATAGTATATCATACTAGTCTAAATTTTCTTTTTTTGGGTACACGTTAAGCTTGTTCTCCCAAAATTTCAAGCCGCGGCTTGTTATGCCGAAATTTCAAGCTAGCGTCTCTGTCTATCGTGCTGCGAAACTCCCGCCTTTTCAACCCGTGCCTTGTTACCCCAAAATATTTAAGATAAATCTTTGTCTCGTTGTGCTCCGACAACTCCCTCCATCTCAACCCGCGCCTTGCTATTCCAAAATTACAACGCGCGCGAAAACTCCCACCTCCTGTGAAATCCTGACACGCAAAATGCCTGTGATACCCCTGAACCGAAAGAACCGCCTCAAATCGGTGGGGGTACTTTCGTAACTTACCCCACATTTTGGACAAGCGCGTCCCTAAGCCATGGTTCCCCACTCCCATCCCATCCGCCCACCCATTCGTACACCAAGGTCGGGAAAACCCGCGAAGCCCCACACCCTCCTCCGTCCGCCACCCAGCCGGAGCCTCTTCCCCGACGACGACGTCCATAGCAACACCTCGACGTCCCTCATCCACTGTACCAGATGAGGATCCGTCATCGATCTGGTCATCCTGCCGGTTCAGCAACCCCGTCCTCCACCTCCAAGGAGCATCCCCGATGTTCCCCTTGTCTTTCGCGCCACCTCCATTCCCACACCACCGTCTTCACCTGCACCAACGGAAGAGCATCATCATCACCGTTTCCTTGGATGAAGCTGCGGCCTAATCGGCGCCACCAAAGAGGTTGTACACTAATCGCCGCATTTTCTTCTTGATTCGATCTCATGGTGCTGCTGGCGCTCGGTCCCGAGCCGACACGGCGCGACTCCATCCACGGCGGCGTCGCCGGCCACTTCCTCGACGACGTCGCTCCCTCAGCGGCGACGTCCACATCAGTAGGAGCTGCTGCTGCTTTAGCTCTCGCTCGCGCTGCTGCTCTGCTCTTGCTCTCGGTCCCCTGCCTTGTCTGCTCTTGCTCTTGCTCCGCTCTCGCTCTTGCTCTTGCTTGCGATGCTGCTCCAATTTAGCTACACTTCAATTGACTGAATCGACTTTTGGGTCAGTCGATTTTCAGGGGGTGGGGGGTCGCCGGAGTTAAGGAAGAACCAGCCGCAACGGGGAGGGGGGCTCGCCGGAGAGGTACCCCACTATCTATCTTAGGGTTCAGGGTGGGGGCGGTGGTCACCGACGGTGGTGGGGCGGTGGCGTGGGGATCGCCGGAGAAAAAGCTCAGAACGGGGGGCGCCTAGAAGGATGGCCGGGGCGGCAGTGGACCTGCGGTGGGGAGTGTTTCCGGGGCGGGCGGGGCGGCTGTTTGGCCGGTGGTGGCTGGCGGCTCAGGGGGGTGGAGGTTGAAGATGAACTGCAGGCCCTTGATTTCGTATCCAACGACTGCAAAATCGACTGACCAGAGATGAAAAAGTCAGTCGACTGACGTGTAGCCTCACCTCTAGTGTGTTAAGTTTTGGCAGCAAAATTCAGTTTCGACAGTCAAGTTCAGTTTTGACAATTAAATTCAGTTTTGACAGTTAAGTTCAGAGATGAGCGGCTGATGTATTTTACATCTAGCACTTTTTGGTTATGTATTTTACGTCATCTATTGGAGATGCTACTAGAATTCCACTCAGGTTAACGTTGTCTCTCTTGTCCTGCTTCAGCCTCGATGTTGTACAACTCACCGGAGCTGCTCCAACGACGAAACCCTCCATCATAGCGGAGTAGTACCTCGGGCTCCATCTCCAGACACCTACGATCTTCTTCCCCTCCTCCGATAGCCAAGTCAGCCGGAGCATCTTCACCGGCCAACCCAATCACGCTGAGATCGACATGGCTTCACCAAAGAGGTTGTACACTTGTTGCATATCTTTTTTACTCTACATGTTATATATATTGTCCACTGAGCACTCGGAGTAACGGGAAATACGATTATTTTATCCTACTATATGACAAGCAGTGATGATGCGGAGCATCCCAAGGCCATCCCCATGGACCCAACTACATCTCCTATGACACCTCTTGGACCCATGACACGAGCACGTGCAAGACTCTCGAAACCGAGGTGACATCACTCCTTTCAGATTTCCACTTCGATGCACATGAGACATGGCTACAACCTCATACAAACACTCTGTGCATACTCTGGTATCTTGGAGAAGCTAAGGAGCGAGGAGAAGAAGAAGAGGAAGATGGACGTGAAGACGAAGAAGAACTGCTACAAGTTCCTAGGCTTCGGACGACCGACAAACACCGGACGCCCGACGACCTCCAGGCTCCGGACGTCCGGGCCCCTCTGGACGACCGACGCTCCCACACCCAAGACGAAATCTATGGACATCCGACGCCCAACGGACGACCAACCCCGACCGGACGTCCGACCGAAGACCACCCGAGCCGAAACTACGGACGTCCGACATGCACCAAATGTCCGGACCCTCGCGAGCCTCCGGACGTCCGGTGACCCCCGGACGTCCGACACCTGTGCGTTGATGCGTGTTGGCCGCAGCACATGTACCCCTTCGCCCCCTCTTTTGCACTAAGACTATATATACTCCACCTCGTCCAACTTTCTAGGGTTAGCGTTGGTTTAGCTCATTTTGAGAGATAGAGCTTCGCTCATCCACATCGGATCTACTCCTTGTGAGAGACCGCGACCTCTTCAGAGAAGATCCCTTTGGATTCAAGACCTCCTTACGGAGAAGAACATCAAGACCTTCTCATGGAGAAGACTGTTACCTCTGTATCGTCCTTGGTTGATTGTGTACAGTGTGAACCCTATGTATTCGAGGATCTAGCACATGTGTGACTCTCTTGTGTTGGTTTAGTGTTTCCCTGTGTTTCCCTTGTGTTTTCCGTCTCTTTCCACATTGTGTTCTTTATGTTCTTAGCGGGATTCCGCTCCTATCGTGAAATATTGGGCTATAGGGTTCCTACCCTACATCATCTTGGTATCAGAAGCCACGTTGATCATGATTTCGGAGCCTCCCCGTTGTGTTGCTAGCCTTGCTTTGTTGTTTTTCGTCCTAATTCGAAAATTTCCCCACAAAAATAGCCCCAATTTTTTTTGTGATTTGTTAGTTGTCACGCCCTCGATGCGGCTATATCTCCCACGTGTCGAAGCACGACTTAGAGGCATAACCGCATTCAAAGCAATGTCGCAAGTGAGGTAATCTTCACAACAACCCATGTAATAAATAAGGGAAAAGAATACATAGTTGGCTTACACTCGCCATGTCACACAAATAGCATAAATATCATTACATTCATCCAGATACACTCAAGGTCCAACTAAGGAACCAAAATAAAGATAAACCCCAAAATCAACATAGTCCCCGATCGCCCCAACTGGGCACCACTACTGATCGTCTGGAAAGGAAACATAGTATCGTCCCGAGTCCTCATCGAACTCCCACTTGAGCTCAGTCGAATCACCTGGAGCGGTATCATCGGTCCCTGAATCTAGTTTTGGCAGAATCTGTGAGTCACGGGGACTCAGAAATCTCACACCCTCGCGATCAAGACTATTTAAGCTTATAGGAAGGGTAAAAGTATGATGTGGAGCTGCAGCAAGCGACTAGCATATATGGTGGCTAACATACGCAAAAGAGAGCGAGAAGAGAACGCAAAGGCACGATCGATGAACTATGATCAAGAAGTGATCCTAGATCAACCTATGTTCAGTCATAACACGAGACCGTGTTCTTTCCCCGGACTCCGCCGAAAAGAGACCATCATGGCTACACACTCTGTTGATTCATTTTAACTAAGTTAAGTTTCAGGTTATCTACAATCGGACATTAACAAATTCCCATCTGCCCATAACCGCGGGCAAGGCTTTCGAAAGTTCAAATCCCTGCAGGGGTGTCCCAACTTAGCCCATCACAAGCTCTCACGGCCAACGAAGGATATTCCTTCTCCCAAGACAATCCGATCAGACTCGGCATCCCGGTTACAAGACTTCTCGACAATGGTAAAACAAGTCCGGCAAGACCACCATCTGTGCCGACAAATCCCGATAGGAGCTGCACATATCTCGTTCTCAGGGTACACCGGATGAACACTACGTACAACTAAAACTAACCCTCAAGTTTCCCCGAGGTGGCGCTGCAAGTGGCTCTGTTTTGGACCAACACTCAGAGGAGCACTGGCCGGGGGGGGGGTTAATAAAGATGACCCTCGGGATGGCTGACCCAAGGGAAAAAGAGGCTAGGTGGCGAATGGTAAAACCAATGTTGGGCCTTGCTGGAGGAGTTTTATTCAAGGCGAACTGTCAAGGGGTTCCCATTATAACCCAACCGTGTAAGGAACGCAAAATCAAGGAACATAACACCGGTATGACGAAAACTAGGGCGGCAAGAGTGGGACAAAACACCAGGCATAAGGCCAAGCCTTCCACGCTTTACCAAGTATACAGGTGCATTAAAATAGAGAAGATATAATAATGATATCCCAACAATAAACATGTTCCAACAAGGAACAAACTCCAATCTTCACCTGCAACTAGCAATGCTATAAGAGGGGCTGAGCAAAGCGGTAACATAGCCAAACAACGGTTTGCTAGGACAAGGTGGGTTAGAGGTTTGACATGGCAATATGTGAGGCATGATAAGCACGTGGTAGGTACCGTAGCATAGGCATAACAAAAGAGCGAGCATCTAGCAAGCAAAGATAGAAGTGATTTCGAGGGTATGGTCATCTTGCCTGCAAAGTTCTCTGAGTTGGCGTTAGCTTGATCCTCGTAAGAGTACTCAACGGTTTCCTCGATCACTTACTCGTCTACTGGCTCTACCCAAGCAAGAACAACAAGCAAAGGGAGACACAATCAACCACGTGCAATGCACAAGCAGCATGATGCAAAAACATGGCATGACATGCGGGATGCGATATGCGATGCATATGCATGATTTGGAAAGGAATGATTGAACCTGGCCTCAACTTGGAAAACCAAGAGTGCCACTGGAAAGAGGAGTTGATTTCGGTCGAAATCGATATAAAGATCACCGGAATCAGATGCACGGTTTGGAAATGACAAGCAAAACAAATATGGCAACGATCTGCGATTAACAGCACGAGGCCATCTAAATGCATCAAGAACAACAAGCTACTGCACCCAAACATAGCAACAAAATACATGGCAGGGGTCCACTCAAGATGCTTGACAAACAATGAACACTGAGCTACGACTAATTCACTCAATAGCAAGCTCAAACAAGCATGGCAAAAGTGCAAAAGATTACAGGTTACAGACTTAGTGAAAATAACAACAAGTCAGGAATTTAACATCAGGAAGCAATGTTTAGAGCAAGGTATCCACACGCTACAGGAACATATCATGGCAAATCAAGGCATGGCATGAAACTACACAAAGCATACAACAAAAGTCCCTTACTAACCATGAGCCAGAAGGGATCAGAAAATACAATGGCAACCATGTGAACATAGCAATTATCGTTAACAGATTCAGACGTAGTGAAAAACTGGAACATGGCAAAACAGATATTAAGTAGGCATGTTTACGAGCTCGATGCACTCACCACAAGGCAAGACATGACAAACTAAGAATACACCCAGCAAGTAGACATGGCATAGAAGCTAAACATGGCAAGAACAACATAGCATGCACAGATCAACTACAACAAGCTCAGCAAAATTGCTAAACATGTTAACAATCTGCCAGGAACATTTTATAGCAAAAGTAGAGCTCGATTGAGTCAAGCTAGGGCGCTCCATAAATGAAAACAAAGACATAGATGGATAGAGCACCACAATATCTACAAAACATCCTTACTGATCATGCTCAAAAGAGGCACGGATCACTCGGTAGCAACATGAATACATGGCATAAAAATAATGACAGGGCAAAGACTTGAATATTTCTAAGTCCCTGAAATCAGCAACATTGAGTAAGCTACTTTGCATGCTTGTGCTAATCACCACAAAGATCACAAAAATACATGGCATACACCCCTGTAAATATGGCATGTCATACTTCAAAATACATGTAGAACTCAAGTTCATAGGAGGCACACATTAATCATGGCAAAAATGCCAAATGAGCAAATGCTGATAAAAACCTGAAACTAACATCACATAGCCCTCTTCCAACAGCATTTAGGGCATCAATGAGAGCTCAAATGAACATGATGCAATGAGATGAAATGAAGTACTCGTCGATACGAACATTTTGATATGCTACACGCACGAATCGGAGCAACGGTTATGAAGTTATGCCATGATGAAGTATGCTTAAAAACTAGGGTTAGGGGCGAAAAAGTCAACCGAGGTCTAGATCAGGATCCAGATCTCGCCGAGTACTGTAGCAGCGCGAGGAACGAGGTCGCCGGAGTTAATGGCCGCGATGGCCGGCGTCAACGAAGCTCGCCGGACTTGAGAGGAGGTGGCCGGATCCTGTGGCCGGAGCGGCGAGGAGGCGGTGGACGGCGTCGGTGAGGTGACGGGCTCCGGGCGGTGCGGCGCTAGGTCGCCGGAGCGGGGCGGCCCGGTGGCGGAGCTCGCCGGCGGCCGGAGTGGGGCAGCTCGGGCGGCGCGCGGGGAGGACGAGGGCGGCGACATGCGCGATGGGGCGGCGCGGCGTAGGCGGGCCGCGGGGGCCGGGCGCGGGCTCGGCGGGCCGCCCGCGGGAGGTGGCCGGCGGGATGACGTGGCAGCCTCCGGTTGGCTGCGGCGGGGATGTCCGGCTAGGGCGGACGTTGTCCGGCGGCGGCGCGAGCGGAGTTTTAGGGTTAGGGGGGAGGAGACCCGAGATTTTCAGGGAGAGACCTATATATAGAGGTAGGAGGAGCTAGGAGGCTCCAAATGAGGTGCGGTTTTCGGCCACGTGGTCGTGGTCGAACGATCTAGATGATGGAGGAGGTTTAGGTGGGTTTTGGGCCACTTTGGGGAGGTGCTGGGGTGCAACACACACGAGGCCTTTACGGTTCCTCGGTTAATCGTTAGAGTATCAAACGAAGTCCAAATGGCACGAAACTTGACAGGAGGTCTATCGGTAGTAAAACAAGGCCGCATGGCAAGTTTCGGTCCAAGCCGAGAACGTTTAACACCCGCACAAGAAAAAAAGGCAAAAGGGAACACCGGAGGACATATGAGCGCCAGATTGCAAAACGGACAACAGGGAAAATGCCCGGATGCATGAGACGAACACGTATGAAAATGAGATGCACATGATGACATGATATGAAATGCATGACACGCAAGCAAATGACAAGGCAACAACAGCGAATAACTGGAAGACACCTGGCACATCGGTCTCGGGGCGTTACATTAGGGTGTTGAGATTTTGTTGGTTTGGATCCGTGGATTTGCTTTGTTTTGAGTGGATCTAGCTTTCCCCCCCTTCCCCCACCCTTTCCATCCAAAAAATCCTCCGGATTTGACCATTTTCGCCATCTCCACCTCGAACCGTAGCTGTTCATCCCATGCCCGATTTTCGCCCAGGCACCGGACGTCTGACCCAGCCCGGACGTCCGACGACCGGACGACCGGCCCAGCCCGGACGTCCGACCGACCCTGATGAAACTGAATTTTTTTAGTATAGTCACCACCACCGCCCCACAATTCCGCACACGCACTCCTACCACCATTACACCATCACCACTTCCGCATACCACCACCATTTCGCACTCTGACACGTGTTGCCACTTCGAGCTTTGAGAATTTGAGTTGCGGTTCCGTATCCTTTTGTGTTTCGGCTATCTAGGTACTGTTCGACATCAACATCACCGCCGCTCATCTTCGCCATGGACGCGTCATCAACAACGACCACCTCGACTACACATTGGTATTCGTGCCACCATTTTGACACCATACCGGAAGCAAGAACGGTAACCTCGTCTTGGTATTGGACATATCACTCTTGCCATTGCATTGATAGCCATCATAGCCTTACTCCTTTGTGTTGCTTACCCATCGAGACTAGCCATTGAGTATTGCCGGCAACGAGACTTGTGCACAGTAGTGATCATACTTCCCATAGCATACATACATCATTGTTGCATATATTGGTATCATCTCTTGTGTCACAAAGTTGTCATCGCATACACAATTGCTATCTTGGTTCGTAAAGCATTGCATGAAAAAAGAGCTCCAACATCAAAGAGCCAAACAAGCTTTTAAGCAAAAAGGAAAGATAAGGAAAGAGATTTTAAGCAAGAATCATAGCATCATACAACATTAAGATTGTCATACTCGATCATCTTGGGTCATATCATAGAAACACCTTGCATAAAGCATACTTGGGATAGAAGTCGTTGCATTTTGCTAAGTAGGTTGTGCACAAGTTCTTGTATCCGCCTATTGTGCAATCGTGCTAGCATGTCTCTAGTGTTGTGCAACAAGAGCATTTTCATGGCTTCCACATTTTGGCTCATCCTTGGTTGCCCGACCCCTCTTATCTTTTTGCGTGTGTGTTTCCGTGTACCTTATATGCTTGGTCTACTTGTTACATTGCATCTTGCGAATCTTTTCCAACATTATTGAAGCTCACTTACAATTGCATCAAATTTGGTGCCACCATCCTAACCAAGCTCCACCATAAGCTTTTACTTGTGTAGGTGTGAGAAACTGACAAGAGCTAGTACCAATTGTGCTATTTCCTTGTCCTACATTGGAGTGATCATCGATCCACTTTGAACTTCGGTCAAGGTACATTTGGTATTCGTTCTTCTCTTTCTACCACTCACATTTGCCATGGAATGGTGGATAGGCCAAGTACTTGTACCAACCCACTCTTCATTGAGCACGACGACGACATGAACTCCTACGTCACCAAGAATCACCTCTTTGGTGCACAACGTGCTTTGCATCAAGAGCAACAAGCAATGAGTGAACACATCGACAACCTTGCCGCCAAATTGCGACTATCCGAGCAACGTACAAGGGACTACTTCGACCACAAGATCGATGATCACAAGCAAGAGAATGACGCAAGGATGGACGAAATTCACGCTTTGTTGCTCAACCGCTCTTCTTCCACTTCATCTTCGTCAAGGACTCGCTCAAGCCAACACTCCGACTTCACCCACTCCGGCTCAAGTACACCGAGATCGAACACTCTTCGCCGTGCCACGTGCAACGATCGTCAAGCAAGCCTCAATCCCCTACACGACACCGACTCTCAAGAGTGCCGACAACATCAAACTCAAGAGGCTTTTGCGCTAGCAAAAGAATGGCAACGGCAACGACAACGCCAACACGAAGAGGAAGAGCAAGCGCGTCTACAGCAAGTTGCACAAGATGCCGAGGCACAACGCCAAGAAGAAAAACTCGTGAAGCTCAAGCACTTGCGGAGCAACAAGCCATCCAAGATTCAAGTCGAGCCATAGCCAACCGAGGCCGACAAGATCGAGAACAAGAAGAAGCATTTCCCAAAGAAATTCAAGAACGGAGATTTCAAGATCGCGTGCATCGTCAAGTTCCTCAAGCTCCTCCTCGAGCTCGACAAGCTCCTCCACAAGCTCGCCAAGAACATCAAGTTCATAAAGAGCATGATGACGATGGAAATACTCCACGACAAGAGCAACATGAGGTTGACAACCCTCCTCACCAAGAGCGACACGAGCTTGACAATCATCTACAACACGGGCGTCATCATCCCCGACCCCAACACAATGAAGAGCAACACTATGGAAAGCTCAAGTTCACCATGCCCAAGTTCAATGGAAGCAACGACCCCGAAGAGTACCTTTCATGGGCATTGAAGGTCGACAAAATCTTCCGTTTGCACAACTATGAATAAGAGAAGAAGATCGCAATGGCATCCCTTGAGTTCCAAGACTATTTCCTCATTTGGTGGGAACAAGTCATAGAGCGCCGAGAGGCAAGAGGTGAACCACCCATCACTACTTGGGTGCAAATGAAGGATGTCATGAGAGCACGCTTTGTGCCCATCTACTACAACTGCGACCTCTTCAAGAAACTCCAACTACTCAAGCAAGGAACCAAGAGCGTTGAAGAGTACTACAAGGAGATGGAGATTTCCATGATACGAGCCAATGTCACAGAAGATGATGAGCAAACTATGGCAAGTTTCTTGAATGGACTCAACCATCCTGTCAAGAAGATCGCTGACTTCCAACCATACTCGAACCTCATCGATCTAGTGCATCAAGCTACCAAAGCGGAACGCCAAGTGCAAGATGATTTCAAGTATGCCAAGTTATCATCCAAGTCCTACGGCTTCTCCAACAACCAAGCTTCAACGACTCCAACAACCACTACCAAGCCTTCTTCTAGCAACATCGACAAGTCAAGTTCCAAGAAAGCTTCGTCATCTCCAAGTCATCCTCCTACTACGAGAAACTTCAAGCCGAGAGCTTCATCATCATCCACTCCAACCGATGAGACCGTTAAGACAAGTTCCTTCAAATGCTTCACATGCGGAGGCCGAGGCCACAAGTCCTATGAGTGCACCAACAAGTGGACCATGATCCTCAACGACGACGGCACTTACGACTCAATGAGTGAAGAAGAAATGGACGCCATCGAGCAAGTAGCCATGCACCGACAAGTGAACGATGAAGAGGAACAAGTCTTTTGTGATGAAGATCCAAGTCCCGCCCATGTTGTCTCCAAGGTCTTGACTCTCCAACATCACCAAGAAGAAGACCAACGATGCCACATATTCCACACCAAGGCCGGAATCAATGGACGATTCGTCAAAGTCCTCATCGATGGAGGGAGTTGTCATAATCTCGCAAGTGAAGAACTTTGCTCAAAGCTCTAATTGCCCAAGACGAAGCATCCACATCCATACAAAGTACAATGGCTTAGCGACTCCGGCACCATCCAAGTCAAGCACCGAGTATAAGTCTCCTTCAAAATTGGCGCCTACGAAGACACCTTGGAGTGCACGTCGTTCCAATGACCATTTGCCATCTTCTCCTTGGACGCCCATGGCAATTTGATAGGGGAGTCATCCACAATGGTCGAACGAACCACTACATCTTCCAGATGAAGGGCAAGGAGTACGTCCTTCGTCCAATGTCGCCAAGTCAAGTGATCGCCGACAAGCGAGCCACCCATGGTGGAGATCATAGTGAGAGAGCGAGCCACCAAAAAGAGAGTGAGCGCCACTAGCCCAAACCGAACACCCCCACGATGAGCAAAAATAAGAACTTAGTCCTATTTGCCACCAAAAGTGAGATAAGAGGAGTGTGTGAGAACCCATCTAGTGTCCTACACTACGTCCTTGTGTGCAAGGACAATGCACCACAAGCTAACACTTCTCACACTCTTCCTCTAGTGTTGTCTTCTCTTTTGCAGGAATTTCACGATGTTTTCCCCGACGAGCTACCTCCGGAGTACCTCCACTACGAGGCATTGAGCACCGCATCGACCTCATCCCCAGAGCACCGCTTATGAACAAAGCTCCCTAACGCGTCAACCCTGAAGAAACCAAAGAAATACAAAGGCAAGTAAAGCATCTCATAGACCATGGACATGTGCGTGAAAGTTTGAGCCCTTGTGCCGTCCCGGTCATTCTTGTGCCAAAACGAGATGGTAGCTTTCGCATGTGCTCCGATTGTAGACCTATCAATGCTATCACCGTTCGCTATAGGTATCCCATTCCACGCCTTGACGATATGCTTGATGAACTTAGTGGTGCCACTATCTTTTTGAAAATTGATATTAAGAGTGGTTACTATCAAATCCGCATACAAGAGGATGATGAATGAAAAACTGCTTTCAAAACCAAGTTTGGCTTGTATGAGTGGTTAGTCATGCCTATGGGTCTATCGGAAGCACCGGGTACTTTTATGCGTCTTATGAATCATGTCTTTCGCCCTTACATTGGTATATTTGTTGTGGTCTACTTTGATGATATCCTTGTTTATAGCAAATCTCTTAGAGATCATGTCACCCATGTTCGAACCGTTTTACAATCTCTTCGAAAAGAGCACCTCTATGCTAATATGGAGAAATGCCTTTTTGGCATTGACAAGCTCGTTTTCCTGGGTTTTGTTGTTTCCTCTACGGGTGTTCATGTTGATGAATCCAAGATCAATGCTATCAATACTTGGCCACAACCAACCAATTTGCATCAAGTGCGTAGTTTTCTTGGCCTTGCGGGTTTCTATCGTCGCTTTGGGAAGGATTTTAGCACCATTGCTTCGCCTATGCATGCTTTGAGCAAGAAGAATGCGCCTTTTGTTTGGGGACCATCCCAAGATACCGCTTTCAACGATCTTAAGAATTTGCTTACTCATGCTCCCGTGCTTGCATTACCCAACTTCGACAAACCCTTTGAGATTCATTGTGATGCTAGTGGTAATGGCATAGGAGGCGTGTTAACGCAAGAGAAGCGCCCCATAGCTTACTTTAGCGAGAAACTCTCCGGCGCGCAACTCAATTACCCCATCTATGACAAAGAGCTATATGCTTTAGTCCGCGTTTTGCATGAATGGGAACACTATCTTCGCCCACATGAGTTTATCATTCATACCGATCATGAAACACTCAAGTATCTTAAGGGCCAAACCAAGTTGAACAAGCATCATGCTAAATGGAGTGAATTTATTGAGTCTTTTCCTTATGTCATCAAGTACATTAAGGGCAAAGAAAACATTGTGGCGGGTGCATTTTCCCGCATATGCATGCTTGTTACTCAACTTGAATTGGATATCATTGGCTTTGAGCACATAAAAGACTTGTATGAGCATGACCCTGTCTTTGCTACTCCTTATGCCAAGTGTTTGATGCATACTTCTTGGGAACGCTATTTCATCAAAGATGGATATCTTATGAGAGCTAACAAACTTTTCATCCCCGAGTCTTCTTTTCGTTTGTTGCTTTTGCAGGAATCTCATGGAGGAGGCTTAATGGGACATTTCGGACGCGACAAGACGTTCGCTACGCTCTCAAAGAACTACTTTTGGCCCAAGATGTTTCGTGACGTCAATCGCTTCACCAACCGATGCCCTACATGTTGCAAAGCTAAGTCCAAAGCTCAATCTCATGGCCTTTATATGCCTCTACCAATTCCATATCATCCATGGGAAGACATTAGCATGGACTTTGTACTTGGTTTTCCTAGGACTCAAAATGGGAAAGATTCGGTATTTGTCATTGCGGACCGTTTCTCCAAAATGACACATTTTATTTCTTGCAACAAGATAGACGATGCTTCACATGTTGCTAATATCTTCTGTAGGTAAATATTGCGTCTACATGGAGTGCCAAAGACGATCATCACGGACTGTGACTTCAAGTTCCTAAGCTTCTTTTGGAAGACCCTATGTGCCAAGCTCGGAATCAAGCTACTCTTCTTCACGGCCTACCACCCTCAAACCAACGGCCAAACAGACGTGACCAACCACACACTCTCCGCTCTACTTCGAGTACTCATCAAGAAGAACATCAAGGAGTGGGAGGAGTGCCTACCTATCGCCGAGTTCGCCTACAACCGGGCAAGACACTCAACAACCGGCAAGTCCCCCTTCGAGGTCGTCTATGGATTCAACCCATTGTCACCATTGGACATTCTTCCTCTACCACTCCAAGAGCGCATCAATTTGGACGCAAGTGCACGTGTGACACATCTCAAGAAGGTGCATGAAGATACAAGAAACACCATCGAGCGCCAAGTACAATGCCTCGCGACCAAGCTCAACGTTAACAAGCACCCTATGGTATTCAAAATTGGAGATCTCGTGTGGCTACACCTTCGCAAAGACTGCTTTCCTCAAGAACGCAAGTCCAAACTTCGACCACGCGCGGATGGACCCTTCAAGGTGCTTGCACGCTACAACAACAACGCATACAAGATCGACATTCCTCGCGACAAGTACTCCGTGAGCGACATCTTCAACGTAACAGATCTCTCTCCCTTCCATGGTGATGAAGAATTTGATCCGAGGACGGATCTTCCCCAAGGGAGGCGAGATGATGCGGAGCATCCCAAGGCCATCCCCATGGACCCAACTACATCTCGTACGACACCTCTTGGACCCATGACACGAGCACGTGCAAGAGCTCTCGAAGCTAAGGTGATATCACTCCTTTCAGATTTCCACTTCGATGCACATGAGACATGGCTACTACCTCATACGGACACTATGTGCATACTCAGGTATCTTGGAGAAGCTAAGGAGCAAGCAGAAGAAGAAGAGGAAGATGGAAATGAAGACAAAGAAGAAGAACTGCTACAAGTTCCCAGGCTCCGGACGACCGACGAACACCGGACGCCCGACGACCTCCAGGCTCCGGACGTCCGGGCCCCTCCGGACGACCGACGTTCCCACACCTGACACGAAATCTACAGACATCCGACGCCCAATGGACGACCGACGCCCGGACGTCCGACCCTGACCGGACGTCCGACCGAAGGCCACCCGAGCCGAAACTATGGACGTCCGACAGGCACCGGACGTCCGAACCCTCACGAGCCTCCGGACGTCCGATGCCTGTGCACTGATGCGTGTTGGGCCGCATCCCATGTACCCCTTCGCCCCCCTCTTTTGCACTAAGACTATATATACTCCACCTCGTCTAAATTTCTAGGTTTAGTGTTGGTTTAGCTCATTTTGAGAGATAGAGCTATGCTCATCCACATCGGATCTACTCCTCATGAGAGACCGCGGCCTCTTCGGAGAAGATCCCGTTGGATTCAAGACCTCCTTACGGAGAAGAACATCAAGACCTCCTCATGGAGAAGACTGTTACCTTTGTATCATCCTTGGTTGATTGTGTACCAGGTGAACCCTATGTATTCAAGGATCTAGCACATGTGTGACTCTCTTGTGTTGGTTTAGTGTTTCCCTCGTGTTTCCCTTGTGTTTTCCCTCTATTCCCACCTCGTGTTCTTCGCGGGATTCCGCTCCTATCGTGAAAGATCGGGCTATAGGGTTCCTACCCTACATCAAGTGAGGTACCAGGCAACTTAGCTATCCGTGATGGACTCTCTTGAACGCCATCATTATTTATCTCTGCGCGTTGAGCTGTGCATTTGTCGATGGCCCTAGGAGTTCAGCTAGTAGGGTAGTGGCTTGGGTCCAAAGTAGTTGAAGTAGCACAAAAACATTTTTTTAGTGTAGACTTTTCCTTGCTCAAGCCTGCCTACTAGAATCGCCAGTGCTTGAAAGGAAAAGTGAATGAAAAACATAGGAATTGGAAAGTTTCCTATAGTACTACTTTTCATGAATTTGGTGCAAAGGAAAACTGTAGGATTTGTTCCTTTAGTGTCTCCTTGAAAGAAAAACCATAGGAATTTTAATTTCCACTTGTCCTCCTTTTCAAATTCCTATTCATGAAGCACAATACTATGAGATAGTAGCATAATAGCATTATAACCGTACATTTTCTTGTGGTTTGACTTAATCTCACCATGCTTCTTTGCATCCTGTGATCTACCAATTCTTGTGAACGAAATACCCAGATTGGCAGAAATCCTGTGTTTTTAAATTCTCTGTTTTGCACGTGCATTCCTATCCTATTCCTGTCTATTTCGTATCCCTGCATTGTTAGAATCCTCAAATTCAAACAAGACCTTACACACTTTCTTCTGTTACAGATATGTGTCAAAGAAAACCTTGTGTGGTTTGTCCTACTCCTGCGGTGTTGTGTTCCACCCCAGCTCAGCTGCTCCAATGACGGAAGGGTTCACCACAACAGGGATCCGCTCTCCAGACTGTCTTTCGCTGCCTCAGATCTTCTTCCCCGCCGCTGGCAGCCACGACAACTGCATTACCATCATCAACTGAGCAGATGACCTTGAGGACTACACGGGTCCGCAAGAGAGGTCGCACTCTTCCGTGTCTGCATACGTTATGCATCGCTTAATATGATGACATGCTACTGTATCGTCGTGTTCACCTATTAGACTCCGAGTCAGGTCCAAACTTATGCTGAAACTTGAGTTTTTAAATGGTTGTGGGGTACATATTGGGGTAGCAATCAGTACTATCTGTCTACTATCTGGTTAATCTTGGGTGTCTACTATGAGTTTCATGTTGGGTGCAAACAAACATTAAAGGAGCCATTATATATATATATATATATATATATATATATATTAACTAAAGCTATTATCTGCCTGCTATCATTGGTTTTGGGTCTATCCACAGTTTGCTACCATCACTCTGGATTTGTGCATGCACTCCTTACATAATCTCACTATGTTTTATTCCTATGCATGTCAGTTATTGTACACAATGGAACTGAACATGTAGAGAAAAAGATACGAGCCTTGTGTGGCAATAAAATTTCATGCAGACGTCGCTCCATGGTGGGCCCAAAGGCAACCCCCCTCCACCCATTTCAGATCATAATCAAGAGGAAGATAACTATTCTGAGGGGGATTCAGAAGCAGAAGACCACTCCTATTTACCCCATGAGGTCTTCGCTCTAACTTGGCATGCTGATGTTGGTAACATCATGCATATGGTGCCTTGCATTGCTTACTGTATACATCAAAGATGTCATCTGCTTAGTTTAGACATGCTTTGTTTCAATGCCATCTATTTAGTTTCTTTATCATATATGTGAATCATGCAATGCCATCTTGTTTAACCAGACATTATATATGTGAATTTTGCAATGCCACCCTGGTTAGCCAGTCATCTTATATGTGAATTATATCATGACATCATTTTTTATTACGTGTTAAATTTGTCAACAATTTTAGTACATTCAATTACTCTTCCTGTGCATCAGCCATTCGGCACAGTCATGGAAAAATCTGGAGTGGAAACAAGGTCTTCAGAGCAGACAATGCTATCTGACGAAGCGCATGTCTTGCTGGTTACAGATAGCTCCTCAGAGGAGGATTCAGAGACAGATGACCAGTCCTATTCCCCCCGAGGTGCATGCTCTAACTTGGCAGGGTTATGTTGCTCATATCGTGCGTATGGTATCTTGCATTGCTATGTCATTTTCTTAGTTTAGACATGCTTTGTGTGAATGCCACATGTTTAGTGTCTAATTACCATATATGTGAATTATGCAATGCTATCTTGTTGCAAGACATTATATATATGTGAATTATGCAATGCTATCTTGTTTCAAGGCATTATATATGTGAATTATGCAATGCCATGCTGTTTAGCCAAGCGTCATATATGTGAATTATATCATGTCGTCCTTTTTTTGTATTTCTCATTGCTTTTGTCGACAATGTTTGTATATTCAGATGCTCTTCATGTGCATCAGTCATTTGAATTGGTGATGGAGAAATCTGGAATGAAACAAGGTCTTCAGAGCAGACAATGCTACCTGCTGAAGCAGATATCTTGCTGGTTATAGATAGCTCTTCAGAGGAGGATTCAGAGGCAGATGACCAGTCGTATTATCCCCCTGAGGTGTATGCTCAAACTTGGCAGGGTTATATTACTCATATCATGCATATGTTGTATTGCAATGCTTAGTTTTTACATCATATACATGATATTGAATGCCATCTCCTTAGTTGACACATCATATATGTGATTGCCCTCTGGTCACTTCCTTAGTATATAAATCATATATTTGAATTATATCATGCCATGATGTTTACATAGACAACATGTATCTGAATTATGGCATGCCAACCCATTTTCTAAAGACATAATATAGTTATATCATCTCATCCTGTTCACATAGTCATCATATTTTGAATTATGTCATTCTATCCGTGAATGATATCATGCCATCATGTTTCCATCGACGACATGTTTGTGATTTATGGCATGCCAACCACTTTAATAGACACATCGTATACTTATATCATGTCATCCTGTTTACATAGTCATCATATTTCGAAGTATGTCATTCTATCTTGTTTAGTTAGCCATCATACATGTGAAATTGTGTCATCCTATCCTGTTTAATTAGCCATCATATATGTGAAATTATGTCCTGCTATTCTGTTTGGTTAGACAACATAAATGTGAATTATTTCATGCACTGTTTTCTTCCCTACTATCCATTGCACCTGTCTATCTTACAATGTCTGTACATTCAATTACTTTTCTTGTTTATCAGCCATTTCAATTGGAGGGGTGATGGAAATATCTGTGGGAGTAAAAACACGGTCTTCAGAAAAGATCGTGCTACCTGTTGATGGAGATAGAACCATGATTGTACTTGCCCAAGAACCAGCCCCAACACGCATAACCGAGACTCACGCAGATTGTACCCCTACCCAGTTGGACAGAGAACCAACTACACCCCTTCTAACCCCAACCCCAGTAGATAGTAACCCAGTTCCCGTTGACACAACACCGTCTCCACCACAGAGCACCCAAACACGAGCAACTAGTAAGGCAACTGCAGTGCCCACAGCACGAGGACCACCACTCCGAACCCCAAGTCAACGCTTAAAGCAGAAGAAGAATTTTTCTCAGGTCAGGTTCCGTAGCTATGGTTCATACTACTTTGCTCTTGCATCATTGTATTTACTCATACCAACTAATTTCAAATTTGAAGGATGCAATTGAAAATCCAATGGCCCAACATGTATGTTTTAAACCTGTTTCTTTAACGTGTTTGCTATTGTAACTTGCTCTATGTTGATTTCATTTTCAATTGAATAAACAATTATGTTCTGATGCCATGCACATTACAAGTGGTGTTATTGCCGTGTAGTTTCCTGCACTTATATTTTGTCTATGCTGCTTTGTCTTAAATAGATATGATTCGAACTATATCTATCTTGATTTGGCAACATAAACTAGAATGATATAGACCATACGGTGACCATACTACATAGATATATGTTTGTTTCATGCTATTATCCTGTCCACCTTACTACTGAACTGGTTTACCAAAATGAGTTTCATATACTACATTGTAAACATGTGATGTGTTTGTTTGTTTCTCTCTTAGAACGTGGATAAAATATTGGAGAAGAGTACCCCGTTATGCAATGGTAAAGGAAGTAATGTAGATAAGGTTCAAGATAGTGAGACATCCCTGTTGGTCTCCAAGAAAGCTGATAAAAACTATATTGAAGACACTGAGACAACCCCAAACTCCTGTCTTGATGTAGTGTTCGAGTTACTGGCTACTACTGCTGGCACCAGCTCTTCGAACTCGCTGCCTGAATCAGTTCAGCTTCTTGAGTCTCAACTTCAAGTTGAAAGACATCGATTAGATGTTATGCGACAGGAAGCCGAAGGACCGAGGAAGTCCCTGCAGAATTCAGATGCATACTTTCTGGTGCAACAGCAAGTGCTGGAGGACTTAAGCGCCAAACAAGATAAAGTTAATAACCTTGCTAAGCATCTTGCCAGCATTATGGGTACCCAGGATATTGTTTCTTGAGCTCTTCTGAAGTGGTTTCAGTTCTGTACTTGTTTTGCTGCAGCGTTTATATGCTGCTTTGTTCCCTATATTTGCACTGCTGGCGAACTTTGATGCCCAATGGATGTAATATGTGTAATAGCCGTGATAGCCTAGCATAAGTTGCTTGCTTATTTATTTCCTTATTGTCTTGTTTATTTTTTTCTTGTAGTTAGTGCAGTTCTTTTTCTGCGGTTTGCTAGTGGCCGCAATAACCTATTTTTTAAAACTAGGCCACATTAACCATGGCCTACATATTTACTATAGTTAATATGGGCCTCCTACGGGCCGTAGAAACAATGAGCCTTCTAAGGGCTGTAGAAACAACGGGCCTTCTACGGGGCGTAGAAACAATGGGCCTTATATGGGCCGTAGACACAATGGGCCTTCTACGGGCCGTATCGTCAATGGGCCTTCTATGGGCCGTATGATCGGTTGGCCAAACATGGGCCAATAACAGACCACATTATGGCCGTAAATGGGCTAGAGTTGAAATCGTCCGTTCATGGGCCGACCATAACGGGCCGTTGTTAATCGACCGTATTTGATGATGCTATGAAAACGGCCCAATGTATTAACGGGCCACAAATGGGCCGACTGTAACCACGGGCTGAATTTGGCCCACAAGCAGAAAATGACAGTAACGGACCGAAAGTAAACGAATGCTGGAAATGAGCCCAAGAATATATGGGCCCTGAGAAGGCCGAAAGATAACATGGGCTGGAAATGGCCCAACAGAATAATGGGCCATTAATGGGTATAAAGTGATACCCTGTTCATTACGGGCCAGTTTTACCACGGGCCGTTAATGGGCCAAGGGTTACTAAGGGCCTCATATGGGCCGAAAGACATCATGGGCCATACATGGGCCGGAAGTTAAAATGGGCTGGAATTATATTGGATGGCCCAGATGATGCTACTGGGCCTAATTTGGATAGGCCGTAAACGGACCTTGGGTTAGCGGGCTATAAATGGGCTATATGCGAATAGGCCGTTAATAGGCTTGCCGTGGGCGGGCCCGCCACCTTTTGACCAAGTCAAACAGGCCGGCCTTTTCACAGGAATGGGCCTCTGTTCGGCCGTGCCATGTGTCGACGTATCATAGGCGCTTTGGGTCCAATGAGTGGATGACATCTGTCCCAACGGTGAGCTGACACGTGTTTCCTCCAACCAATGATGATTTTACACGTGGAAAATCCCTATTGGTCGGGGTTGTTAACGGGTTATCAGATCCAGAACCGGACCCGATAGCTTAACGGTGTTCCGTTACGGTGGATGCCACGTGTCGGTCACCCTTGACGAAAGCACTTCTGTGACGCGTGATTTATCGTCATGGAAGTGGACACTTCCGTGATGATAATTTTGGTAATGTCATGGAACACTTCTACGACAACACATGTATGACTATCTTGATTCTGTCATAAAATTGTCATGGATGTACATGCATGACAGAAAACGTGACCTACTGTGACAAACACGTATCATCACGCAAGTGTATTTTTTTGTAGTGTCCACCACATACCCCGACTCAAGAATCAAGCAGCTGATGATCTGGTGAAAATAGGTTCCACTCGGAAGCCTATTCCCAGTAATGTGTTCTTGGAGCATCTCCACACTCCATCAGTGCAAGAAGATCCCTTTACAGAGGATCCCCCACAACCAATAAGTGCTACCAATCCGACTGAGGTCGAAGTGCCAGCAGTAGTCAACCTAATCATGGAGATTTTGGTAATCACCCCTGACTGGACGGTTCCGTATATTGCATATCCGCTCAGGCAGGAGCTCCCAGAAGATGAAGTTGAGGCACGTCAGATTGTCCGCAGGTCGAAAGCTTTCACAGCTATAGGCGGTCAACTTTTCAGAGAAAGTGTTACTCGCGTAGCTCAGTGATGTATCTCCCCAGAAGAGGGTCGAATTATCTTGAATGAGATTCACTCGGGGGCCTTTGGTCACCATGCGTTCTCCCGGACCATCGTGGCCAAAGCATACCGAGCAGGATTCTACTGGCCATGGGCCAATGAAATGGCAAAAGCGATCGTCGAGAAGTGTGAAGATTGTCAGTTTTACTCGAACATGTCCCACAGACCCGCACCGTCCTTGAAGACTGTTCCACTCATCTAGCCATTTTTTGTGTGGGGATTGGACATGATTGGGCAGCTAAGGACCGGCAGAAGTGGTTTCACTCATCTACTCATGGCAGTCGACAAGTTCACTAAGTGGATTGAGGCCAAGCCTATCAAGAACCTTGACTCAAGCACAACCATCAGTTTCATCAGAGAGTTGGTGTTTCGATATGGAGTTCCGCACAACATCATCACAGACAACGGCACAAATTTTGATTCTGATGAGTTCAGAGCATTCTGCACTTCCCAAGGCACTCGGGACATTACACATCCATTGCGCACCCACAATCTAATAGGCAAGCGTAAAGAGCAAATTGTTTGATCCTCCAAGGGATGAAACCCTGATTGATGCGTGACCTCAAGCATGCAGCTGGGGCCTGGGTGACTGAGTTGCCGTCTGTTCTGTGGGGATTGAGGAAAACTCCCAACCGGTCGACTGGTCGAACCCCTTTCTTCATGGTATATGGGGCTGAAGCCGTGCTTCTGAGTGACTTGCTCCACAATGCACCCGAGTGGAACTCTTCTCAGAAGCGGAAGCATACCAAGCACGTCAAGATGCTATTAATCTTCTGGAGGAAGAGCGAGAGATGGCTTTGATCCGGTCGACCATTTATCAGCAAGACTGAGGGAGTCCTTGATTAGGGGGTCTCCGTATAGCCAGTCTATATCCTTTGGCCGGACTGTTGGACTATGAAGATACGAGATTGAAGACTTCGTCCCGTGTCCGGATGGGACTCTACTTGGCGTGGAAGGCAAGCTAGGCAACGTGGATATGCATATCTCCTCCTTTGTAACTGACCTTGAGTAACCTAGCATCCTCCGGTGTCTATATAAACCGGAGGATTTTAGTCCGTAGGACAACATACAATCATACCATAGGCTAGCTTCTAGGGTTTAGCCTCTCTGATCTCATGGTAGATCAACTCTGGTACTACTCATATTATCAAGAATAATCAAGCAGGACGTAGGGTTTACCTCCATCAAGAGGGTCCGAACCTGGTTAAAACATCGTGTCCCCTGCCTCCTATTGCCATCGGCCTTAGACGCACAGTTCGGGACCCCCTACCCAAGATCCGCCGGTTTTGACACCGACATTGGTGCTTTCATTGAGAGTTCCTCTGTGTCGTCATCATTAGGCTTGATGGCTCCTTAGATCATCGATAGCGATGCAGTCCAGGGTGAGACATTTCTCCCCGGACAGATCTTTGTATTCAGCGGCTTCGCACTGCGGGCCAACTCGCTTGGCCGTCTGGAGCAGATCGAGAGTTACGCCCCTGGCCACCAGGTCAGGTTTGGAAGCTTAAATTACACGGCCGAATCCGCAGAGACTTGATCTTCGACGGATTCGAGCCCCTGCCGAGTACGCCGCACGGTCACGATGAGCATGATTTAGCTCTACCATCGGACATTGTGCAGGAGATCGCACCGACAACCACTCTGACCCTCAATTTGGAGCCGATTGCGCCATCCACGGACGTGGGGATAGACCCCGCCACGGAGGCCGCATTTTCATCGGCGATCGAGCCGAGTATCGACCTTACCCGTCACGAGAGCCGTGACGCCAAACTGCCGGATTCTTCCCCGGCCATGGACTCCGTACCGCCTGCGCCCGTGCCTATCAAATCTGACTAGGCGCCGATCATGGAGTTAACCTCCGCGGATATCTTTCAGCACTCGCCCTTCGGCGACATACTGAACTCATTAAGGTCTCTCTCCCTGTCAGGAGAGTCATGGCCGAACTATGTTTGGCAGGATTGGGATGCGGATGACGAAGAAATTCGCCACCCACCCACCACCCACTTAGTAGCCACTGTCGACGATTTGACCGACATGCTCGACTTCGACTCCGAAGACATCAAGGGTATGGACGATGATGCAGGAGACGAACAGGAACCACTGCACACAGGGCACTGGACGCCCACTTCATCATATGACGTATACATGGTGGACACACCCAAAAAAACGACGACGAGGAACGGAAGGACGCAGCGAAGGGTTGTTCCCTCGAGAAGAAGTCAAAGCGGCGGTGTAAGCACTGCTCCAAATCCTGCCACGGCAGAAACAACGATCATATGGACCCAGCGATAGAGCAGGGTGAACCATCGTCCGACCACGGCAACACGGAGAATCAAACCGAACAACCCGACTCCGTCGAAGATAACAGTCCGGACGACATCACAACGGACAGGCACCCAGAGCAACAGAATACCCATCAAAGTCTTGTTGCCACTGCGAGGAGTCTGAAAAAGCAGAAGCAAAGGCTCAGGGCTGCACAAGACACATTCAGAATCAGATGGAGTGAAATACTCAACACTGCGGCGAAGTATGACAGTAATCGCCACACCAAGAGCTAACCGAAGAAAAATTTGCTACTTGAATTCGATGAGGAGGCCTTAGATCCCCCGCAATCAAAAAACAAAACGGCCATCCGGTCGGATAGACGACCTCGTGGCCAACATAGAGAGGCAAACGACGCTGCACATAAGCCAGTACGCGATCCACGCGAGGGCACGCATCAAAAGGACGGCGCAACCAGATCCATCTACGGGCCACGCAAGCGCGCTCCAGCATGCAATGCAACACAACAAACATCCCAACACCACGGTACACCCAAATACAGGGTGCCGCACACCCGCTATGTTTCACCGATGAGGTGCTGGACCATGAATTTCCAGAGGGATTCTAACCCGTAAACATAGAGGCGTACGACGGAATGATAGACCCCGGGGTCTGGATCGAGGACTACATCCTCCATATCCATATGGCTCGAGGAGATGATCTCCACGCCATCAAGTACTTACCCCTCAAGCTCAAAGGCCTAGCTCGGCAATGGCTTAAAAGCCTCCCCGGAAACTCCATTGGAAGCTGGGAAGAGCTTGAAGACGCTTTTCGGGCAAATTTCCAAGGTACTTATGTCCGACCACCGGATGCAGACGATTTGAGTCATATAACTCAACAGCCTGGAGAGTCTGCCCGAAAGCTTTGGAACATGTTTCTCACTAAAAAGAACCAAATAGTTGACCGCCTGGACGCCGAAGCCTTAGCAGCTTTTAAGCACATCATTCGAGACAAATGGCTTGCCAGACACCTCGGCCAAGAAAAGCCGAGAACAATGGCAGCATTAACAAGCCTCATGACCCGCTTTTGTGTGGGCGAGGACAGCTGGTTAGGCCGATGCAGCACCAGCGACCCAAGTACATCCGAAGTCAGGGACGGAAATGGGAAACCATGACGCATAAAAAACAAGCGCCGGAATAAAGAAGACAACTCGAAGAGCACGGCGGTAAACGCCGGATTCAGAAGCTCTCGGCTAGGTCAGCAAAAGTTGCCCTCCAAAGGCAGCAAAGATGAACTGTCCAGCCTAAACAAGATTCTGGACAAAATATGTCAGATCCACAGCACCCCCGATAAACCTGCAAATCATACCCATAGAGAATGTTGGGTCTTCAAGCAGTCCGGCAAGCTCAACGCCGAACACAAGGGGCAGGATACACCAAGCGAAGACGAGGACGAGCCTCGCAAGGAAAGCAGTGGGGAAGAGAAGAAATTCCCACCAGAAGTCAAAACAGTAAACGTGTTACACGTGACAAAGGGGAGAAACAAAGCGGCACTCCTAGAGACACATGCCCCAGGGCCTATCACCGCGGAGTTCTGCCACTGGTCGTCCCAACCGATCACCTTTGACCATCGGGATTACTCGGCAAGTATCCGGCGTGCAGGATGGGCTGCCTTGGTATTAGACCCAATAATTGACGGATACCACTTCACACGAGTCCTGATGGACGGCGGCAACAGTTTAAACCTGATATATCAGGACACAGCCCGCAAAATGGGGATAGACCCAACAAAAATTAGCCGCAGCAATACTACCTTTAAAGGAGTAACGCCAGGCCCAGAGGCCCATTGCACGGGCTCCCTGCTACTAGAGGTTATATCCGGCTTTCCCGATAACTTCCGCAGCGAAAATTTAACGTTCCACATCGCTCCGTTCCAAAGTGGTTATCAAGCACTACTCGGACGCGAAGCTTTCGCTCGCTTTAACGCAATACCGCATTATGCTTCTCTCATGCTTAAGATGCCTGGTCCACATGGCATCATTACAGTAAATGGAAGTATTGAGCACTCCTTGCGCGCGGAAGACCATGCGGCTGCCTTGGCAGCCGCACACTAAACGGCCTCACGAACTAAAGCATCTGACAGGTCGTTAAGACCACGGACGCGGTTGGACGAGTCCTATATGTTATTGATACAGGTTTGATGGCTATACCCCTATTACAATACAAGGGGATCAACGCGCGCAAACATGTGGCAATTAGGCTCAACTTTACTCATTTTGAACTGTACATGGTTTGTTTAGTATAACCTACCTTTTGCACGACACTTTTCAATTAAGTTCCTTTCTTTTTCAGATGACCATCGTGCTACACCCGTCCAGAATACGGCACAACGGAGACACAGGCGCAGACGTGCAACAGGGACCCGTTCCAAGGATTCTTTTTAGATTAAGACCCTGCGTAAACCTTTTTTTACTGTCTCTTGTTGATACACATCCCTCAGATTCTCAGTGCAATTGAGAAGGATGCTAATGTATTGGCATGTGGCAATGTCAGAATATTGCACGTACCTGGAGACCAGGGAATTATTACAAAGGGCACTGTTTAGGCCCGGTTTACATCATAAATACTGAAATACCTTAGGGAGTGTTCGGCGTCGCGAGTTTGGCCTTATATGCATCAGCTACGAATCATGTCTTTGGTCAAATGTTGGGTTTGCCCGGCTCTTGTGTTTTGCTGCCTTACGTTCCGCTCTATCGGCTAAGGCGGCACCAGGAGAACTACTGCGATTGTGCCCTGGTTCATCCGGACGAGCACCTCAGTAGAGAAAGCCGAAAACTGACTGTCATGATATAGCGTGAGACTGGTTAACCACTCGATGACCTAGTTGAATCTTCGGGATTCCTCCGCCTTAACGAAGGGCCGTTTCCCGGCTAGGCATGTACGCGCCCCGAATCCGGATGAGCGCGGAGCCACCAGGGGCTATATAGTAGCCCCACTATCAAACTCCTCTGGCTAAGTGAAAGTGTTAAAGCATTATAGTCTGGTTGCCTAGTTCGCTGCGCTATCACCTCCTTAATGGACCAAGACGTTGGATCAAGTGTGAACATGCGTCTTCTGCGAACACCCCCGCATTATATGCGTGGGGGCTGAAGCCGACAACTGCCATCTTTCAGGTTATATACATATATACATAAACGGCCGCACAGGAGGCATCATAGCTGTAATGCCCACGATGCGGCTATATCTCCCACGTGTCAAAGCACGACTTAGAGGCATAACCGCATTGTAAGCAATGTTGCAAGTGAGGTAATCTTCACAACAACCCATGTAATAAATAAGGAAAAGAGGTACATAGTTGGATTACACTCTCCACGTCACACAATAGCATGCATATCATTACATTCATCCAGATACAATCAAGGTCCGACTATGGAACCAAAATAAAGAACAACCCCAAATGCGACAAAGTTCGAGATCGCCCCAACTGGGCGCCACTACTGATTGTCTAGAAAAGAAACTTAGTATCGTCCTGAGTCCTCATCGAACTCCCACTTGAGCTCAGTCGAATCTCCTGGAGCGGTATCATCGGTCCCTGCATCTGGTTTTGAAGTAATCTGTGAGTCACGGGAACTCAACAATCTCGCACCCTCGCAATCAAGACTATTTAAGCATATAGGAAGGGTAAAAGGTATGAGGTGGAGCTGCAGCAAGCACTAGCATATATGGTGGCTAACATACGCAAATGAGAGCGAGAAGAGAAGGCAAAGGCGCGGTCGATAAACTATGATCAAGAAGTGATCCTAGAACAACCTACGTTCAAGCATAACACCAGACCGTGTTCTCTTCCCGGACTCCGCCGAAAAGAGACGACCACGGCCACACACTCTGTTGATTCATTTTAATTAAGTTAAGTTTCAGGTTTTCTATGACCGGACATTGACAAATTCCCATCTGCCCATAACCGCGGGCACGGCTTTCGAAAGTTCAAAACCCTACAGGGGTGTCCCAACTTAGCCCATCACAAGCTCTCACAGTCAACAAAGGATATTCCTTCTCCCAAGACAACCCGACCAGACTCGGAATCCCAGTTACAAGAAATCTCGACAATGGTAAAACAAGTCCAGCAAGACCACCTGCTGTGCCGACAAATCCCGATAGGACCTGCACATATCTCGTTCTCAGGACACACCTTATGAACACTTCGTACAACTAAAACCAACCCTCAAGTTTCCCCGAGGTGGCGCTGCAAGTGGCTCTATTTTGGACCAACACTCAGAGGAGCACTGGCCCGGGGGTTTAAATAAAGATGACCCTTGAGTCCGTGGAACCCAAGGGAAAAAGAGCCTAGGTGGAGAATGGTTAAACAAAGGTTGGGCCTTGCTGGAGGAGTTTTATTCAAGGTGAACTATCAAGGGGTTCCCATTATAACCCAGCCGTGTAAGGAACGCAAAGTCAAGGAACATAACACCGGTATGACGGAAACTAGGGCGACAAGAGTGGACCAAAACACCAGGCATAAGGCCGAGCCTTCCACCCTTACCAACAAGGAACAACATCTCCATGTTCCAACAAGGAACAAACTCCAATCTTCACCTTCAACTAACAACGTTATAAGAGGGGCTGAGCAAAACGGTAACATAGCCAAACAACGGTTTGCTAGGACAAGGTGGGTTAGAGGTTTGACATGGCAATATGGGTGGCATGATAAGCAAGTGGTAGGTATCTTAGCATAGGCATAGCAATAGAGCGAGCATCTAGCAGGCAAAGATAGAAGTGATTTCGAGGGTATGGTCATCTTGCCTGCAAAGTTCTCCGAGTTGACGTTAGCTTGATCCTCGTAAACGTACTCAACGGGCTCCTCGATCACGTACTCGTCTCCAGGCTCTACCCAAAGCAAGAACACAAGAAAAGGGAGACACAATCAACCACGTGCAATGCACAAGCAACATGATGCAAAACATGGCATGATATGCGGGATGTGATATGCAATGCATATGCATGCTTCGGAAAGGAAAGATTGAACCTGGCCTCAACTTGGAAAACCAAGAGTGCCACTGGAAAGATGAGTTGATTTCGGTCGAAATCGATATAAAGATCACCGGAATCAGATGCATGGTTTGCAAATGGCAAGCAAAACAAATATGGCACCTATCTGCGGTTAACGGCACGAGGCCATCTAAATGCATTAAGAACAACATGCTACAGCACTCTAACATTAACAAAATACATAGCATGGATCCCTTTGGATTCAAGACCTCCTTACGGAGAAGAACATCAAGACCTTCTCATGGAGAAGACTGTTACCTTTGTATCGTCCTTGGTTGATTGTGTACAGTGTGAACCCCATGTATTCGAGGATCTAGCACATGTGTGACTCTCTTGTGTTGGTTTAGTGTTTCCCTGTGTTTCTCTTGTGTTTTCCCTCTCTTTCCACATCGTGTTCTTTATGTTCTTCGCGGGATTCCGCTCCTATCGTGAAAGATTGGGCTATAGGGTTCCTACCCTACATCATCTTGGTATCAGAAGCCACGTTGATCACGATTTCGGAGCCTCCCCATTGTGTTGCTAGCCTTGCTTTGTTGTTTTTCGTCCTAATTCGAAAATTTCCCCACAAAAATAGCCCCAATTTTTTTTTTTGATTTGTTAGTTGTCACGCCCTCGATGCGGCTATATCTCCCACGTGTCGAAGCACGACTTAGAGGCATAACCGCATTGAAAGCAATGTCGCAAGTGAGGTAATCTTCACAACAACCCATGTAATAAATAAGGGAAAAGAATACATAGTTGGCTTACACTCGCCATGTCACACAAATAGCATAAATATCATTACATTCATCCAGATACACTAAAGGTCCGACTACGGAACCAAAATAAAGATAAACCCCAAAATCAACATAGTCCCCGATCGCCCCAACTGGGCACCACTACTGATCGTCTGGAAAGGAAACATAGTATCGTCTCGAGTCCTCATCGAACTCCCACTTGAGCTCAGTCGAATCACCTGGAGCGGTATTATCGGTCCCTGCATCTGGTTTTGGCAAAATCTGTGAGTCACGAGGACTCAACAATCTCACACCCTCGCGATCAAGACTATTTAAGCTTATAGGAAGGGTAAAAGTATGATGTGGAGCTGTAGCAAGCGACTAGCATATATGGTAGCTAACATACGCAAAAGAGAGCGAGAAGAGAACGCAAAGGCACGATCGATGAACTATGATCAAGAAGTGATCCTAGAACAACCTACGTTCAGTCATAACACGAGACCGTGTTCTTTTCCCGGACTCCGTCGAAAAGTGACCATCACGGCCACACACTCTATTGATTCATTTTAATTAACTTAAGTTTCAGGTTATCTACAACCGGACATTAACAAATTCCCATCTACCCATAACCGCGGGCAAGGCTTTCAAATGTTCAAATCCCTGCAGGGGTGTCCCAACTTAGCCCATCACAAGCTCTCATGGCCAACGAAGGATATTCCTTCTCCCAAGACAATCCGATCAGACTCGGCATCCCGGTTACAAGACATCTCGACAATGGTAAAACAAGTCCAGCAAGACCACCCGCTGTGCCGACAAATCCCGATAGGAGCTGCACATATCTTGTTCTCAGGGCACACCGGATGAACACTACGTACAACTAAAACCAACCCTCAAGTTTCCCGAGGTGGCGCTGCAAGTGGCTCTGTTTTGGACCAACACTCAGAGGAGCACTGGCCGGGGGGGGGGGGGTTAATAAAGATGACGCTCGGGCTGGCTGACCCAAGGGAAAAAGAGGCTAGGTGGCGAATGGTAAAACCAATGTTGGGCCTTGCTGGAGGAGTTTTATTCAAGGCGAACTATCAAGGGGTTCCCATTATAACCCAACCATGTAAGGAACGCAAAATCAAGGAACATAACACCGGTATGACGGAAACTAGGGCAGCAAGAGTGGGACAAAACACCAGGACAAAACACCTCTTAAGAGAAGATCCCTTTGGATTCAAGACCTCCTTACGGAGAAGAACATCAAGACCTTCTCATGGAGAAGACTGTTACCTTTGTATCATCCTTGGTTGATTGTGTACAGTGTGAACCCTATGTATTCAAGGATCTAGCACATGTATGACTCTCTTGTGTTGGTTTAGTGTTTCCCTGTGTTTCCCTTGTGTTTTCCCTCTCTTTCCACATCATGTTCTTTATGTTCTTCGCGGGATTCCGCTCCTATCGTGAAAGATTGGGCTATAGGGTTCCTACCCTACATCATCTTGGTATCAGAAGCCACGTTGATCATGATTTCGAAGCCTCCCCATTGTGTTGCTAGCCTTGCTTTGTTGTTTTTCGTCCTAATTCGAAAATTTCCCCACAAAAATAGCCCCAATTTTTTTTGTGATTTGTTAGTTGTCACGCCCTCGATGTGGCTATATCTCCCACGTGTCGAAGCACGACTTAGAGGCATAACCGCATTGAAAGCAATGTCGCAAGTGAGGTAATCTTCACAACAACCCATGTAATAAATAAGGGAAAAGAATACATAGTTGGCTTACACTCGCCATGTCACGCACATAGCATAAATATCATTACATTCATCCAGATACACTCAAGGTCCGACTACGGAACCAAAATAAAGATAAACCCCAAAATCAACATAGTCCCCGATCGCCCCAACTGGGCACCACTACTGATCGTCTGGAAAGGAAACGTAGTATCGTCTCGAGTCCTCATCGAACTCCCACTTGAGCTCAGTCGAAGCACCTGGAGCGGTATCATCGGTCCCTGCAGCTAGTTTTGGTAGAATCTATGAATCACGGGGACTCAGCAATCTCACACCCTCGCGATCAAGACTATTTAAGCTTATAGGAAGGGTAAAAGTATGATGTGGAGCTGCAGCAAGCGACTAGCATATATGGTGGCTAACATACGCAAAAGAGAGCGAGAAGAGAACGCAAAGGCACGATCGATGAACTATGATGAAGAAGTGATCCTAGAACAACCTACGTTCAGTCATAACACAAGACCGTGTTCTTTTCCCGGACTCCGTCGAAAAGAGACCATCACGGCCACACACTCTGTTGGTTCATTTTAATTAAGTTAAGTTTCAGGTTATCTACAACCGGACATTAACAAATTCCCATCTGCCCATAACCGCGTGCAAGGCTTTCGAAAGTTCAAATCCCTGCAGGGGTGTCCCAACTTAGCCCATCACAAGCTCTCACGGACAACGAAGGATATTCCTTCTCCCAAAACAATCCGATCAGACTCGGCATCCCGGTTACAAGACATCTCGACAATGGTAAAACAAGTCCAGCAAGACCACCCGCTATGCCGACAAATCCTGATAGGAGCTGCACATATCTCGTTTTCAGGGCATACCGGATGAACACTACGTACAACTAAAACCAACCCTCAAGTTTCCCCGAGGTGGCGCTGCAAGTGGCTCTGTTTTGGACCAACACTCAAAGGAGCACTGGCCGGGGGGGGGGGGGGTTAATAAAGATGACCCTCGGGCTGGCTGACCCAAGGGAAAAAGATGCTAGGTGGCGAATGGTAAAACCAATGTTGGGCCTTGCTGGAGGAGTTTTATTCAAGGCGAACTGTCAAGGGGTTCCCATTATAACCCAACCGTGTAAGGAACACAAAATCAAGGAACATAACACCGGTATGACGGAAACTAGGGCGGCAAGAGTGGGACAAAACACCAGGACAAAACACCTCTTTAGAGAAGATCCCTTTGGATTCAAGACCTCCTTACGGAGAAGAATATCAAGACCTTCTCATGGAGAAGACTGTTACCTTTGTATCGTCCTTGGTTGATTGTGTACAGTGTGAACCCTATGTATTCGAGGATCTAGCACATGTGTGACTCTCTTGTGTTGGTTTAGTGTTTCCCTGTGTTTCCCTTGTGTTTTCCCTCTCTTTCCACATCGTGTTCTTTATGTTCTTCGCGGGATTCCGCTCCTATCGTGAAAGATTGGGTTATAGGGTTCCTACCCTACATCATCTTGGTATCAGAAGCCACGTTGATCACGATTTCGGAGCCTCCCCGTTGTGTTGCTAGCCTTGCTTTGTTTTTTTGTCCTAATTCAAAAATTTCCCCACAAAAATAGCCCCAATTTTTTTTGTGATTTGTTAGATGTCACGCCCTCGATGCGGCTATATCTCCCATGTGTCGAAGCACGACTTAGAGGCATAACCGCATTGAAAGCAATGTCGCAAGTGAGGTAATCTTCACAACAACCCATGTAATAAATAAGGCAAAATAATACATAGTGGGCTTACACTCGCCATGTCACACAAATAGCATAAATGTCATTACATTCATCTAGATACACTCAAGGTCCGACTACGGAACCAAAATAAAGATAAACCCCAAAATCAACATAGTCCCCGATCGCCCCAACTAGGCACCACTACTGATCGTCTGGAAAGGAAACGTAGTATCGTCTCGAGTCCTCATTGAACTCCCACTTGAGCTTAGTCGAATCACCTGGAGCGGTATCATCGGTCCCTACATCTGGTTTTGGCAGAATCTGTGAGTCACGAGGACTCAGCAATCTCACACCCTCGCGATCAAGACTATTTAAGCTTATAGGAAGGGTAAAAGTATGATGTGGAGCTGCAGCAAGCGACTAGCATATATGGTGGCTAACATTCACAAAAGAGAGCGAGAAGAGAACGCAAAGGCACGATCGATGAACTTTGATCAAGAAGTGACCCTAGAACAACCTACGTTCAGTCATAACACGAGACCGTGTTCTTTTCCCGGACTCCACCAAAAAGAGACCATCACGGCCACACACTCTGTTGATTCATTTTAATTAAGTTAAGTTTCAGGTTATCTACAACCGGACATTAACAAATTCCCATCTGCCCATAACCGCGGGCAAGGCTTTCGAAAGTTCAAATCCCTGCAGGGTTGTCCCAACTTAGCCCATCACAATCTCTCACGGCCAACGAAGGATATTCCTTCTCCCAAGACAATCCGATCAGACTCGGCATCCCGGTTACAAGACATCTCAACAATGGTAAAACAAGTCCAGCAAGACCACCCGCTGTGCCGACAAATCCCGATAGGAGCTGCACATATCTCGTTCTCAGGGCACACCGGATGAACACTACGTACAACTAAAACCAACCCTCAAGTTTCCCGAGGTGGCGCTGCAAGTGGCTCTGTTTTGGACCAACACTCAGAGGAGCACTGGCCGGGGGGGGGGGGTTAATAAAGATGACGCTCGGGCTGGCTGACCCAAGGGAAAAAGAGGCTAGGTGGCGAATGGTAAAACCAATGTTGGGCCTTGCTGGAGGAGTTTTATTCAAGGCGAACTGTCAAGGGGTTCCCATTATAACCCAACCATGTAAGGAACGCAAAATCAAGGAACATAACACCGGTATGACGGAAACTAGGGCAGCAAGAGTGGGACAAAACACCAGGACAAAACACCTCTTAAGAGAAGATCCCTTTGGATTCAAGACCTCCTTACGGAGAAGAACATCAAGACCTTCTCATGGAGAAGACTGTTACCTTTGTATCATCCTTGGTTGATTGTGTACAGTGTGAACCCTATGTATTCAAGGATCTAGCACATGTATGACTCTCTTGTGTTGGTTTAGTGTTTCCCTGTGTTTCCCTTGTGTTTTCCCTCTCTTTCCACATCATGTTCTTTATGTTCTTCGCGGGATTCCGCTCCTATCGTGAAAGATTGGGCTATAGGGTTCCTACCCTACATCATCTTGGTATCAGAAGCCACGTTGATCATGATTTCGAAGCCTCCCCATTGTGTTGCTAGCCTTGCTTTGTTGTTTTTCGTCCTAATTCGAAAATTTCCCCACAAAAATAGCCCCAATTTTTTTTGTGATTTGTTAGTTGTCACGCCCTCGATGTGGCTATATCTCCCACGTGTCGAAGCACGACTTAGAGGCATAACCGCATTGAAAGCAATGTCGCAAGTGAGGTAATCTTCACAACAACCCATGTAATAAATAAGGGAAAAGAATACATAGTTGGCTTACACTCGCCATGTCACGCACATAGCATAAATATCATTACATTCATCCAGATACACTCAAGGTCCGACTACGGAACCAAAATAAAGATAAACCCCAAAATCAACATAGTCCCCGATCGCCCCAACTGGGCACCACTACTGATCGTCTGGAAAGGAAACGTAGTATCGTCTCGAGTCCTCATCGAACTCCCACTTGAGCTCAGTCGAAGCACCTGGAGCGGTATCATCGGTCCCTGCAGCTAGTTTTGGTAGAATCTATGAATCACGGGGACTCAGCAATCTCACACCCTCGCGATCAAGACTATTTAAGCTTATAGGAAGGGTAAAAGTATGATGTGGAGCTGCAGCAAGCGACTAGCATATATGGTGGCTAACATACGCAAAAGAGAGCGAGAAGAGAACGCAAAGGCACGATCGATGAACTATGATGAAGAAGTGATCCTAGAACAACCTACGTTCAGTCATAACACAAGACCGTGTTCTTTTCCCGGACTCCGCCGAAAAGAGACCATCACGGCCACACACTCTGTTGGTTCATTTTAATTAAGTTAAGTTTCAGGTTATCTACAACCGGACATTAACAAATTCCCATCTGCCCATAACCGCGTGCAAGGCTTTCGAAAGTTCAAATCCCTGCAGGGGTGTCCCAACTTAGCCCATCACAAGCTCTCACGGACAACGAAGGATATTCCTTCTCCCAAAACAATCCGATCAGACTCGGCATCCCGGTTACAAGACATCTCGACAATGGTAAAACAAGTCCAGCAAGACCACCCGCTATGCCGACAAATCCTGATAGGAGCTGCACATATCTCGTTTTCAGGGCATACCGGATGAACACTACGTACAACTAAAACCAACCCTCAAGTTTCCCCGAGGTGGCGCTGCAAGTGGCTCTGTTTTGGACCAACACTCAAAGGAGCACTGGCCGGGGGGGGGGTTAATAAAGATGACCCTCGGGCTGGCTGACCCAAGGGAAAAAGATGCTAGGTGGCGAATGGTAAAACCAATGTTGGGCCTTGCTGGAGGAGTTTTATTCAAGGCGAACTGTCAAGGGGTTCCCATTATAACCCAACCGTGTAAGGAACACAAAATCAAGGAACATAACACCGGTATGACGGAAACTAGGGCGGCAAGAGTGGGACAAAACACCAGGACAAAACACCTCTTTAGAGAAGATCCCTTTGGATTCAAGACCTCCTTACGGAGAAGAATATCAAGACCTTCTCATGGAGAAGACTGTTACCTTTGTATCGTCCTTGGTTGATTGTGTACAGTGTGAACCCTATGTATTCGAGGATCTAGCACATGTGTGACTCTCTTGTGTTGGTTTAGTGTTTCCCTGTGTTTCCCTTGTGTTTTCCCTCTCTTTCCACATCGTGTTCTTTATGTTCTTCGCGGGATTCCGCTCCTATCGTGAAAGATTGGGTTATAGGGTTCCTACCCTACATCATCTTGGTATCAGAAGCCACGTTGATCACGATTTCGGAGCCTCCCCGTTGTGTTGCTAGCCTTGCTTTGTTTTTTTGTCCTAATTCAAAAATTTCCCCACAAAAATAGCCCCAATTTTTTTTGTGATTTGTTAGATGTCACGCCCTCGATGCGGCTATATCTCCCATGTGTCGAAGCACGACTTAGAGGCATAACCGCATTGAAAGCAATGTCGCAAGTGAGGTAATCTTCACAACAACCCATGTAATAAATAAGGCAAAATAATACATAGTGGGCTTACACTCGCCATGTCACACAAATAGCATAAATGTCATTACATTCATCTAGATACACTCAAGGTCCGACTACGGAACCAAAATAAAGATAAACCCCAAAATCAACATAGTCCCCGATCGCCCCAACTGGGCACCACTACTGATCGTCTGGAAAGGAAACGTAGTATCGTCCCGAGTCCTCATTGAACTCCCACTTGAGCTTAGTCGAATCACCTGGAGCGGTATCATCGGTCCCTACATCTGGTTTTGGCAGAATCTGTGAGTCACGAGGACTCAGCAATCTCACACCCTCGCGATCAAGACTATTTAAGCTTATAGGAAGGGTAAAAGTATGATGTGGAGCTGCAGCAAGCGACTAGCATATATGGTGGCTAACATTCACAAAAGAGAGCGAGAAGAGAACGCAAAGGCACGATCGATGAACTTTGATCAAGAAGTGATCCTAGAACAACCTACGTTCAGTCATAACACGAGACCGTGTTCTTTTCCCGGACTCCACCAAAAAGAGACCATCACGGCCACACACTCTGTTGATTCATTTTAATTAAGTTAAGTTTCAGGTTATCTACAACCGGACATTAACAAATTCCCATCTGCCCATAACCGCGGGCAAGGCTTTCGAAAGTTCAAATCCCTGCAGGGTTGTCCCAACTTAGCCCATCACAATCTCTCACGGCCAACGAAGGATATTCCTTCTCCCAAGACAATCCGATCAGACTCGGCATCCCGGTTACAAGACATCTCAACAATGGTAAAACAAGTCCAGCAAGACCACCCGCTGTGCCGACAAATCCCGATAGGAGCTGCACATATCTCGTTCTCAGGGCACACCGGATGAACACTACGTACAACTAAAACCAACCCTCAAGTTTCCCCGAGGTGGCGCTGCAAGTGGCTTTGTTTTTGACCAACACTCAGAGGAGCACTGGCCGGGGGGGGGGGGGGGGGGTTAATAAAGATGACCCTCGGGCTGGCTGACCCAAGGGAAAAAGAGGCTAGGTGGCGAATGGTAAAACCAATGTTGGGCCTTGCTGGAGGAGTTTTATTCAAGGTGAGCTGTCAAGGGGTTCCCATTATAACCCAACCGTGTAAGGAACGCAAAATCAAGGAACATAACACCGGTATGACGGAAACTAGGGCGGCAAGAGAGGGAAAAACGGAAGAGAAAGAGAATAGGTAAAACTAAGTTGCTCCTTTGACAAACGAGTGAAACCAAAGAACCTTGAAAAGGTTAAGCCATTTCGAGAAAAGAATACAACGGAGATGAACGAAGTTGAAAACACTCCGTTAGGGAAGAGGAACAAGGAAGAACAAATTCAGACAGCACTCCGGTTGAAATGGAAGTCAAAAACTTGATAAAATATAAAGAACTTGAGCAAAAGGGCACAACACTCCTGTTAAAACGGTAAGCACGAAAAGAACATTATCTTTGATGAAACGAGATGATGGTTGAAGAAAGCAACATCATAATTCCTCCGGAAGAAAAGAATAGAAGATAAATAATTGCCATAGGAGAATTGAGAAGAAAATGCCAACTTCTGCCACAAAAGAGCTTGAAGAGGCATCTTTAGGGGAAGGGTCGAACGGAGTTGTTTGAACACCAACAACGAAAAGAATAAGCTTGATATGGTCTTATGGAATACATCTCAAATTATGAGGTGACAACCAGCCACTTACGGGAAAAGAATTGGATTGATAACAACAAGGAGACGAGAAAACTATTTCACCGGGAGAATAAAAGAAGAACTTTGGTCACTTATGAGCACCATAAATGGCAACAGTCATTAGGGAAGGCTTAAGGTGAAATATAACCCAAGATAACTCCAATGAAGAGATTGATGGGTTTAAAATATCTCATTCCTAACAACTTTTGAATCGTGAAACGTGAAGGGAAATTGTCAACAATGACATAACACCACCTCAAAAGATAAGGTAAAAAGAATTGCACTCCGGATAGCAAGATGAAGAAAGCTTGAACTCCTCTAAAAAGAAACTTGATGAACGCTTCGAGAAGGAATTAAATCCTTGATGAACCATCATGTAGAACCTCCATGAAGAACTCCGGTAATGAAAGAATGATCAAAAGAAAGAGAAGTTGAAAGCACAAGGTGAATCCTTGTAATGACTTAGATGGATCTCCGTGATGATATAATTGCGATAGCTTGGAACTCCGAAAAAAGAAAAGATAAAGCATCTCGAACTGAGAATGTGATATGATGAACCATTCCGGAAAAACAAATTGAATAAACTCGATGAAACAAGAATAAGAATTACATTATGCTTATCCTTCACCAATTCGAATTGATGACAAGCAATGGAATTGGCATACTACCTATTCTCGTATAAAGGATTAAGTGAGATATAGTGCCAACTTGGAAAGGTCTTCGACGAATCCACCGGTAGGATTGAGAACAGCAAATGAATTGATATGATAACAAGGTAAGAAGAATCTTGAACGAACCACCGTAAGAATTGAAAAGGAACGAATAAAACATAAAGAAACACCGGGAAGAATTAGCAAATACACGAAGATGCTTGAGAGGATTTAGATACATGAGAACGAAGAGATCACGAGCCGATTAAAGATCACTTGAACGACGCACCGGTAAAATTGGAGAATGATAACTGAGAGCTGAGAATGAATAAACCTGAATTGATGGACTCTGGATAACACAATGAGAAGACTCTTGAATAGCTCCAGATAGGTGAAAAGAATTATCACAATCAAACAATTATGAGAGGATGGCAGAGAATGGGGCAAGATTTAAACGAAACTCTTCTTCGGTCTCCGAATCTGAGAATGACGACGGGAAACACCACCAATAATTGTAGAGGCACTCCGAAAGAATCAAACGCGAAGAGATTGAGCCAACGATGAAATTTTTTTGAAAGATCTTGGAGAAAAGCATTTGACTCATGAAAAATTCATTCTTACGTCAAACATGGAAAAGAATTTGAGAGTAACGCCGGGAAAAGAGAAGAGTCAGGTAAGATCCTGGGAAAAGACCTATGGGTTAGGGCCCACTCAAAAGAAACACCGTTGAAATGATTACTTGAAAAGGAGAATGCACTGGTTGAATTAAATGGTTTGAAAGAGATAACAATCTCGAAAGAGCTTTAATGAATGAGAATACGCACTAGCATCTTTTGAGATATCTTCAGCACTCCGGAACAAATGAATAGCGAGAGGTGAACGATTGAGAGGTGCACCGGCATAAGAAAAGCATTGGGCAAAAATAAAAGACTATGCTCGATACCAAAGCTTGAATTGAATCCACCGGAGAAGAAAGAGAACGAGTAATGAGGAACTAGAAGCTCCGTTAGTATCTTCCTGAGAATCACCGGATACGAACATTGAAAGAAAAGAATGAAGAGACTTCACATGAATAAGATGGACACTTGATTACGAAATTTGAGTCCTTGAAGAAAATGGGGTGGGTGGGTGGGAAAAACAAAGGCAACTTGGGACAGATGAAGCAAAACACCGTTGAGAAGAAGTGATAAATGATCTTGCGGATGTTGAAATGATCGGATCCACTTGAAGAGAAACACGCCGGTTGAAAAGAAATTGAAATGATAAACTCGATTATCAAGAAGGATTGGTATTCACATCGGAGTATGAGAACACCGTTTAGGAAAAGTATGGAATCAACACTTGACATTGAAGCAACTCGAATACCACAACTCAAAACAAAACAAAGGATTGACTTGCAAAATAAGCTAGAACAAACATATGATAGAGATTTCGCCCGAAGTTTTCGTGGTGGGGCCTACACGGGCTCGATCGTACAGCACCATCATGTACAAGGCAGTCACATGACATATGAAGCGTCCCCGAGTTGGCATAGCGAAGGACTCTTTAAGACACAACGATACCACTTTAAAACCAACCGTGAATAGGCGGACCACTAGATGTCAAACCCCAATTTCGTATCATACATCTGACGGAAAGATATCCTAAGAGCTACTTGAATTCCCACTTATAAACTCCCGAAACTTTCCGGTTATGCAATCGGGTGTTGGGGATACAGGGGAAGCATAATATCTCACCCAAAACTAGCAAATCCTACATCCAGCTGTATCCGTCCTTCAACACATAACCAAGAAACCTTCGGAAATCATCTACCTCAACCTTCAAAAAGCATCCGTTATACGAGTTATGGCAATACTCCTGAACTCCAGCCCCAGTACTGGGTGGCGTCGAGGTTATCTCACCAACAACTGCATAAAAGAGATTTTCGATGTCGGCGAAACTAAACTCAGGTATTCCAGAACTGCAACGATAAAATTGTGACGACAACACCTCGGAGCTCAACTCTCCGGGACACTGCCACAACCCCTAAAGACAGGAGGCACCAAGAACAATGTTCTCGTCACAAATCGATCGGAACGATTCCAAGATACCCGCGTGATCCTAATTTTTTTTGTGAAATTTGAGAAGAGAAGAGTCAAAACTCTATGTCAGGATGCCTCACCAGAGCGATGAAGGGGCTGGGGAGTAAAAAGAATTCCTAAACTCTCCGATATATAATTCCTAAAAGATTCAAAACATTTTTTTAGACTCAACTCGACGGCTAATTCGATCAAGCAGTGGGGGCTCCTAAGGTCGGGGAAGGCTCTGATTACCAACTTGTAACGCGCTCGATGCGGCTATATCTCCCACGTGTCGAAGCACGACTTAGAGGCATAACCGCATTGAAAGTAATGTCGCAAGTGAGGCAATCTTCACACAACCCATGTAATACATAAGGGAAAGAGATAAATAGTTGGCTTACAATCGCCACTTCACACAATTACATGAATAAAACATTACATCAACCAGATACAATCAAGGTTCGACTACGGAACCAAAATAAAAGAAGACTACCCCAAATGCTACACAGATCCCCGATCGACCCCAACTGGGCTCCACTACTGATCAACTAGAACGAAACAACACAAAGGACAAGATCTTCATCGAGCTCCTCCTTGAGCTTGGTTGCATCATCTGCACGGTATCATCGGCACCTGCAAACTAGTTTTGGAAGTATCTATGAGTCAGGGGGACTCAGCAATCTCACACCCTCGCGATCAAGACTATTTAAGCTTATAGGAAGGGTAAAAGGTATGAGGTGGAGTTGCAGCAAGCGACTAGCATATATGGTGGCTAAACATACGCAAATGAGAGCGATAAGAGAAGGCAAAGCACGATCGTGAAACTATGATCAAGAAGTGATCCTAGAACAACCTACGTCAAGCATAACTCCAACACCATGTTCACTTCCCGGACCCCGCCGAGAAGAGACCATCACGGTAACACACGCAATTGATGCATTTTAATTAAGGTCAACTTCAGGTTTTCTACAATCGGACATTAACAAATTCCCATCTGCCTATAACCGCGGGCATGGCTTTCGAAAGTTCAAATCCCTGCAGGGGAGTCCCAACTTAGCCTATGACAAGCTCTCACGGTCAACGAAGGATATACCTTCTCCCGAGACATTCCGATCAGACTCGGTATCCCGATTCTACAAGACAACTTCGACAAAGATAAAACAAGTCCAGCAACACCGCCCGAATGTGCCGACAAATCCCGATAGGAGCTGCACATATCTCATTCTCAGGGCACACTCAGATTGTCTAAACTTCCGGTAGGCCAGCCTAGAGTTGCCCCTGGTGGCCACCGGCGGCTGACAGTTTGGACCAACACTCAGAGGAGCACTGGCCCGGGGGGGTTAAAATAATGATGATCCTTGAGTCCGCAAAACCCAAGGGAAAGAAAAGGCTAGGTGGCGAATGGTAAAACCAATGTTGGGCTTTGCTGGAAGAGTTCTATTCAAGGCGAACTGTCAAGGGGTTCCCATTATTACCCAACCGCGTAAGGAACGCAAAATCCGGGAACATAACACCGATATGACGGAAACTAGGGCGGCAAGAGTGGAACAAAACAACAGGCGTAAGGCCGATCCTTCCACCCTTTACCAAGTATATAGATGCATTAATTAAATAAGATATATTGTGATATCCCAACAAGTAAACATGTTCCAACAAGGAACAACATCTCCATGTTCCAACAAGGAACAAACTTCAATCTTCCCCTGCAACTAACAACGCTATAAGAGGGGCTGAGCAAAGCGGTAACATAGCCAAACAACGGTTTGCTAGGACAAGGTGGGTTAGAGGCTTGGTTCAACAATATGGGAGGCATGATAAGCAAGTGGTAGGTATCGCATCATAGGCATAGCAAAAGAGCGAGCAACTAGCAAGCAAAGATAGAAGTGATTTCGAGGGTATGGTCATCTTGCCTGAAATCCCGCAAGGAAGAAGAACGAGTCCATGAAGAAGACAAACGGACATTGTCGAACGGGTCCTCACAATGCGATGTTATCGGGACCAACCCGAAGAAGCAAACACCGGAAAGAGGCACACGACATAGTAAACAAACCACACATGAACATGGTATGATATGCGAGATGCGGTATGCGATGCATATGCATGATTTACAAGGGAATGAAAGAACCTGGCCTCAACATGGAAATCCAAGTGTGCCACTGGAAAGGTGAGGTGATTTCGGTTGAAATCGATATAAAGATCACCGAAATCGGAGGCACGGTTTGGAAATGGCAAGCATAACAAATATGGCACCGGTCTGCGACAAACAGCAAGTAGCCATCTAAATGCATTAAGATAAATACGCTACAACACTCAAACATGGCAACAAGATACATGGCAGGCATCCATTCATGATGCTTGACAAAAGATGAACACTGAGCTACGGCCAATTCATCCATTAAAAGGTTCAAACAAGCATGGCAAAAGTGCAAATGATAAACAGGTTTCAGACTTTGTGAAATTAACAGTAGTCTGGAATTTCAGATCAGGTAGCACTCTTTGGAGCATGAAAACTATATGCTACAGGAACTTAACATGGCAAAGTAAAGCATGGAATGGAGCTACTCAAAGAGCTTAACGAAAAGTCCCTTAGTGACCTTGAGCCAAAAGGGATCAGAAAATACAATTTCAAGCATGTGAACATGGCAAAAACATAATCAGATTACAGACTTAGTGAAAAGCTGGAGCATGCAAATCTGTTAACGAGCAGACATGTTTACGAGCTCGATGCACTCACTACAGAGCAAGTCATGACAAACTAAGCATACACACATCAAGAATACATATTATATAAGATAGACATGGCCAGAACAACAACATAGCATGCACGGATCAACAACAACATCCTCGGCAAAATTGCTAACAAGTAGACAATCTGCCAGGATTCACGAAATAGCAAAAGTAGAGCTCGATTGACTCAAGCTAGGATGCTCCATAATTGCAAACAAAGACATGGATGGATAGAGCACCACAATATTAACAAATAATCCTTACTGATCATCCTCAAAAGAGGCACGGATCACTAGGAAACAACATGAACATATGGTATATTGATAAAAACAGATCAAGGACTTTGCAAGCTTGTGCTAGTCACCACACATATCACAAAAATACATGGATAGCATCTCTGTAAAGATGGCATGGAATATAACAAAACACATGTAGAGCTCAGGAGAATATCATGCACACATTAATCATGGCAAAAATGACAAATAGCTATTTGGTGCAACAAATCTGACAATAATCTCAAATAGCTCTCTTCCAACAGCATTTCGGGCATCAAGATGAGCTCAAATGAAAAATATGCAATGATTTGAAATGATGTGCTCTCTGAGGCGAACATTTCGATATGCTACACGCCCAAAACGGAGTTGCGGGTGCAAAGTTATGGCATGATGAAAATAGCAAAATATTAGGGTTTCGAGGAGAAAAGTCAACCTCTCGTCTAGATCCAGATTTGCACGCGGATCGAGACGCCGGAACAGTGGCTGCCGGTGCCATGAGTTTGCCGGAGGAGAGGGGAAGGTGCGCCGGCGACGAGGGAGGCTGGACGGCGGGGGAGCGGACCGGCGACGGCGATGGGCGGCGCCGGCGACGAGGGGAAGTGGCGGCGAGGCGATGTGCCGCGGCGAGGTGCGGGCCGCCGGTGGGATGGCGCAGCAAGCTCGCGGTGGCCGGTGCTGCTCCGGTGACCGGACGCGGAGAAGGTGGCGGAGCAGCTCGGGAGCCAGGCGGCGGCGTCAGGCGCTCCAGGCGCGGGGCGCCTCGATGGGCTCGGGGGCCCGCATCGGGCCGAGCGGGCCGACAATGTGGGGCGGCGCGCGGGGCGAGTCAGGAGCTGACACCTAGTGGCGGCGGGGCGAGTCAGACACGTCCGGCCTGGTTCGGACATGTCCGGTGGCGCGGGGAAGATGGATCTAGGGTTTCGGGAGAGGGGAGACCCGTGAATTTCAGAGGGGGCCTGTTTATAGGCATAGAAGGAGCTAGGAGAGTCCAAATGAGGTGCGGTTTTCGGGCACGCGATCGTGATCGAACGCTCTAGATGATGGAGAGTGTTTTGGTGGGTTTTGGGCCAAATTGGAAGGGTGTTGGGCTGCAACACACACGAGGTCTTCTCGGTCCCTCGGTTAACCGTTGGAGTATCAAACGAAGTCGAAATGATATGAAACTTGATAGGCGGTCTACCGGTAGTAAAACAAGGCCACTTGGCAAGTCTCGGTCCAATCCGGAAATGTTTAACCCCCACACACAAAAGGAAGGTAGAAAGGACCACCGGAGGAGATAGGAGCGCCGGAATGCAAAACGGACAACGGGGAAAATGCTCGGATGCAAGAGACGAACACGTATGCAAATGCAATGCACATGATGACATGATATGGAATGCATGACACGCAAGCAAAGACAACGCAACAACAGTGAATAACTGGAGGACACCTGGCACATCGGTCTCGGGGCATTACAACATGTCTCCATGCTCAATCATGTCGTAGTTGTAGTCGTGGATGAAGGCCGAAGATGGCACACCATCACTCTCCTCTAAGACCAAAGATAAGGTCTCATGGGCGGTCTCGTAGCTTGACTCGGAGTATGAGTCCAATATGGGCGCCGTCGTCATGTTGTTGAAGAGATTCGTGCTCATCGCCGTGGTAGAAGGGAATGGCCCTTGCTCGACCTTCTTGTCGCCGTCTTGTTGTTGGAGGCCCATATGATCTGCCACCTCGTAGCTCGTCTCCATGACCAAAGGGAATTTCCCATGCTCGGCCATCTTCCTTGAGGGGCTTCCGAAGATGGAAGTGCCGCCCTCGCTCGTAGGTGGTTGCCTTGTACTTGATGATGTTGATGTAGGCAAACTCACGGGAAGTAGGTGAAGATGTCGTACGTCCAAAGACGAAGATTCCTTGAGAACACTTGGCGAAGATGCTGAAGTGGTTCGTGTAGCCATAGCTCCGTCGTGGTGGTGCTTGTCTCGCGGTCTTCTCTTGTGCTCATGAAGTTTGTACTTGGCGTGAAGTAGGGCTTGTTGGGACTTGTAGGTAGGCGCTTGGTGAGCATCGTCATGATGATGTTGGCGTTGTCGCACTTGATCTCGTAGTAGATGTCGTTTGTCATCGTCGTGCACATGTTGCTTGGAGGTGACTTGCCCTACATGACAAGGTGGATCACGTAGGTGATGGTGGTCGCCATGGAGATGTGGACATGGACGACTTGCGCTTGTATCGCTTGGGCGCTCCGAAGATGATCGATTTTCTCGCCACCACCTTGAAGATGACAAAGGGGAAGTAGACTTGATCAAGGCCCGAATCTCCTCCATCCTTGCATCTTGATCCTCCTTTTGTGCGGAAAGCTTGTTGACGATATAGTCCCTTTTCCTCGCTTTGGAGTGGCGAATGTCGATGGAGAGGTTCTCGATGCGCTCTCGCAATCTTGATTGTGCACCTTGCATTTGTCATTCTAGATCGAAGATGGACGCTTTGGTGATGTAGTTGTTCACGCCGTCGTTGTTGTGGAAGACCGGAGATGAAATGCCTTGCCTATCCATCACTCCAAGAGAAAAATGTGAGTGTTAGAAAGAGAAGAACGAATACCAAATGTACCTTGACCGAAGTTGAAAGTGGATCAATGATCACTCCAATGTGGACAAGGAAATAGCACAATTTGTACCAATTCCTGTCGGTTTCTCACACCTACACAAGTACAAGCTTATTGTGGAGCTTGGTTAGGATGGTGGCACAAAATTTGATACAATCGTAAGTGAGCTTCAATAATGTTGGAAAATATTCGCAAGATAGAATGTAACAAGTAGACCAAGCATATAAGGTACACAGAAACACACACGCAAAAAGATAAGTGGGGTCAGGCAACCAAGGGTGAGCCAAAATGTGGAATCCACAAAAATACTCTTGTTGCACAACACTAGAGAGATGCTAGCATGATTGCACAATAGGAGGATACAAATAAATTGTGCACAACCTACTTAGCATAAATGCAATGACTTCTATCCCAAGTATGCTCTATGCAAGGTGTTTCTATGATATGATCCAAGATGATCTAGTATGGCAATCTTAATGTTGTATGATGCTATGGTTCTTGCTTAAAAGCTCTTTGCTTATCTTTCCTCTTTGCTTAAAAGCTTGTTTGGCTCTTTGATGTTTGAGCTCTTTTCTCATGCAATGCTTGACGAACCAAGATAGCAATTGTGTATGCAATGACAACTTTGTGACACAAGAGATGATACCAATATATGAAACAATGATGTATGTATGCTATGGGAAGTATGATCACTAATGTGCACAAGTCTCTTTGCCGACAGTACTCAATGGCTAGTCTCGATGGGTAAGTAATGCAAAGGAGTAAGGCTATGATGACTATCAATGTAATGGCAAGAGTGATATGTCCAATACCAAGACGAGGTCACCGTTCTTTGGTTCCACGTCCGTAAGCAAGAATGGATGACGGTGATCCAGTCACGAATATCAAGATGACATGGAGGTTACCGTCGGAGTCGATGATGAGTGGAGGTGATCTTGATGGAGATACCAAGATGATGGAGACTCGTCCCTAAGTAGCCGAAACACCTTAGGAAACGGAAAAACCGCGAACTCAAAATCTCAAATGTCAAATGTCAAATGGTAGTAGCGGGAATGCCGTGGTGGTTTTGTGAAAGCTCAATGGAATTGCGGAATGGCAATGATGGGTTGTGGAGTACGCAATTCGGAAATGGAGGGTAAGGTGGTGGACTATACACGGTGTCGGAGTCACAACACCTTAGGAGACACAACTCTCAACACAAACAAAATTGGGTTAAGTCGGTGTGGAAGAAGTGTATGGTTGGTAAGCCTATGCGGAAGTGGTGGTGGTGGTTGATGAAGAAGCAGCCGTCCCTAAGTAGCCTAGACACCTTAGGAGACTCAAATAACTCTTCAAGAAACCACTAATGCGACGGGGAACAAAATTGGTTAGGTTGCGAAAGTCGGTGGTGATGGAGCGGATGATGTGGTGTAAGCCCTAGGAAAAGATGCCAAAATTGTCAAAATTTGATGGAGTCAAAAGATATTGGTGGTATTTTTGTTGGGAGGGGGATGTCAAGAGCTTTTCAATGAGCTAAAGAATGCGAAAATCGGAGTTCGGATGAATTAGTTATGGCTGAAACAAAATTTGAGCGAAATCAGTTTTTACAGGTTACGGATGTCCGGACAAGGTCGGATGTCCGAGGGCCGGATGTCCAGGCGAGCTCGGAAATCCGTAAATTCGGCTCGGGTTAGGGGTTCCGGTCGTTCGGAAAAGGTCGGACGTCCGGTCGTTCCAGGGGCTCCGGACATCCGTAAAAGGCCGGTCGTCCGGTTGGTCGGGGTCAACGCGAGATTGGAGATCTGGGGCGCGATTTTGGGCAGAAAAAATGATGATTTGGGGGTCAAAATTGATGAGATTTCGTGGATGGGAAGTGGGGAAAATTGGAGAGATGCTAGATCCACTTGAAACAAAGCAAACCCACGGATTGAAACCAACAAAATCTCAACACACTAACAAATCACAAAAAAAATTGGGCTATTTTTGTGGGGAATTTTCGAATTAGGTACAAAAACAACAAGAACTAGGCTAGCAGCACAACGGGGAGGCTCCAAAATCGTGATAAATGTGGCTCATGATACCAAGATGATGTAGGGTAAAACCCTATGTGGCCGATGTTTCACGAAAGGAGCGGATCCCGCGAAGAACACGAAGAACACGAGGGGAAAGAGAGGGAAAACACAAGAGAAACACAAGAGGATCACTAAACCAACACAAGAAAGTCACACATGTGCTAGATCCTCGGATACATAGAGTTCACACAGTACACGATCAAATAAGGATGATACAAGGGTAACAGTCTCTCCGTGAGGAGGTCTTGATGTTCTTCTCCGCAAGGAGGTCTTGAATCCAAAGGGATCTTCTCCGAAGAGGCCGCGGTCTCTCACGAGGAGTAGATCCGATGTGGATGAGCATAGCTCTATCTCTCAAAATGAGCTAAACAACGCTAACCCTAACTATGAGGAGGTGGAAGAGTATATATAGTCTAGGGACATGAAGGGGTAAGTGGGGATACACGTGAAGATTATATGGAGGAAATCGAAGTATTAGTGGAGAAGAATGACGACCTGATTAAGAAGATCAGAATATTCATGGGAGGCCCTACACCAGTAGAAGAAGACGAAGAACCCAAGCAGATTCTCCCGGAAGACTACATCATCATCGACGACACCGACTCGGACCCAGACGATAGCGATGATGACTATGTTGACGAAGCTGGAGCAGATATCATGGAGTCGGCAACCAAAGAATATTTCTAGTAGACCACCCCATCAGTAGTAGTATTCCACCATGTAAATATAGTAGTCCGAGCACTTTTACGATAGTTAGACCGATTGTATGCCTTTGTTTGATTGAATGAAGTGATATTGTTTTCTTTTGCCTCATGTGCATATGGGTAGTGTTTTCTCTCTAGACCTCATTCTATTCTTAAATCTCATCTTTTCTAAACCCATCAGATGCCTCTGAGACGTGACAATGGATTTTCTTTCCCACCGGAGATCACTCAGTTGATCCAGCAGCAGAATACGTTAATGCAGTTGCTAGTCCAGAATCGGAATCAGGGGAACAACAACAACTACTACCCACCACCACCACCACCTGTTGATCACTTAACCCGTTTTCTTAGGCTGAATCCGCCGGTGTTCTCCAGTAGCATCAAGCCGATAGTAGCAGATGATTGGCTCCGCAAGATTGGAAGGGAGTTAACCACTACATGATGTACTGATGCTGAGAAGGTGCGCATTACCGCACATTAGTTGGATGGACCAGCAGCATCATGGTGGGAGAATTACACTGTCACCTAACCTATAGCCACGGTGACATGGGATCAGTTTTAGCAGGCTTTCCGTACTGCCCATGTTTTAGCCGGAGCTATGGCCATGAAGAAGCATGAGTTTCGCAACTTATGCCAAGGAGGACGGACCGTTGGCCAGTATGTGGATGACTTTAGTAAGCTAGCACGTTATGCCCAGATGACGTTGCTACGGATGCCGCTAAGCAGGAGAAGTTTCTGGAAGGACTGAATGATGAGTTGAGCATGCAGTTGATGGTAGCAAGCTTCAACAACTACCAGGAGTTGGTAGATCGTGCTCTGATGATTGAAGGGAAGTAGCATCAAATTGAGAACCGCAAGAGGAAGTATGGACAAGGGAAGTACAATTCTGGAGCTCAGAAGAAGTCGCGTTTTACCCCTAGACCGTGTAACATCCCAAAATTCTAAATTTTGGAATGTTATATTAAATAAATAACTTTATTTGTTTGATTGTGAGTGATTGATTGTGTGAAACTGAGTGGAATTTGAAACTTTTTGAAAAGTTGAATGAGAAGGAATGAAACGACTTTCCCAGACTTTCACTTTGCATTTTTGATCTCAATGAATTCAAATTTTATTTCACCACAAAACCCTACAGTGAAGAAAATATGACTTCTTCCATTTAAAATGAAAAGGGTTTTGAAAAGATTTGAATTCCTTTTGGAGATATTTCAAATTCAGAAGATTTATGCAACTCAATGATTTTCATGAGAGAAGATAAAATGACTTCTTAAAATTATATGAAATAGAGTTGGAAGTGGTTTGAAATTCAAATTCAAAACCATTTAGGAGTTATTTGACTTTTAATCAAATTATTTTTCTCCTCAAATGAAATAAATGGAAATAAGGTTCAAATGATTCCCTTGAATGGAAAATTAGGAGAAAATAAATTTGAAATCATGTTGGTATTTTACAAATGATTTTTGTTGGGTTTTAATGCAATAGTAGCACTGTTTGGTTTATTATTATTATTTTGAATTTTATTTGTAGATGAAAATATGTTCATCTTTCAGGATTTCTTTTTATGAACATTTTGATATATATATATGTCCTATATAAAAATACTATATGTTTTTCTATATTTAGTTTTTCTCCTCTCTGCTTTAATTCAAAAAAAGGAAAAAGCCCCCGCGTGCGGCTAGGCCAACAGGCCCAGCAACGCCGCAGCCCACCAGCGTGCCCGAGCCTGCCAGCCCAGCTCCGCGCCAGACGCCCGGAGCCCCTTCGCCTCGGTCGCCCGCTCCCCACTCGCTCGCCCCTCTGCCGCTGACCGCAGGGCCCCACTGCCCGATCGCTCTCGCCCGCGACCTTCTTCCTCCCCACGCCAGAACCACGCCGCCGCCGCCGAATCCCGGATTCCTCGGGATCCTCTCCTCAATCCGCCCCTCCTCCAAGCACCATCCCCCTATATATACTCATCTCCCTCAACCGATTCTGCCCCAAAGCCCCCTCCGAGAACCCCCGCCTCCTTCTCAATTGCTCGCCAGAGCCGAGCGCCCCCACCGCGCCATTGCCGCCCCACCAAGCTACTCCGACCCCCTCGCCGCCTCCCGAGACCACCTCCGCACTCTCCTAGCTCATCCGCACCTCCCTGTGCGCTCGCGCGAGCCAGAAACTCACCGGAGTGCCGCCACCACCGCCTCGACCTCGCCGCCAACTGTCTCCGACCACCTCCACCGGCGCCACGACCACCGTTGTACTCGTCGTCGTCTGCTTCATCGTTTATCAAAGATTCCAAGAGCGTTATTATCTTCATCAAGTAATACCAGGCAAGTTCACTTTGACCATGTTTTTCATACCTATGTTTTATTTGCATGTAGTAGCACATTTTCAATAATCCCTCCAATAGTGATATTGATTTCTTGTAGTTGAGTGGAATGCATGAGGTAGGAACCCATCTCCCTGTTATCAAGCCCGGAACGTTATATAGTTTTAATGCTACGCTTTAGTAGACGGGGTTTGGTATGAGTGCATGAGAGTGGTGTGAAGAAGGAGGACTCTACGTTAATGGCGACAACTTCATGATGGCACCGGCAAGGACTGCATCTTTAGGACACCTCAAAATTTCGAGACTCGAGACAAGAATTCAATACACACTACTGGGTGAAGGATGGTTCACGGGCATCCTGGAGAAACCAGTGGTCAGAGGAACTCTTCGGAAGACCATGTTTTGGTCATCTTGTTCTCAAACACCCTGAAGTGCAAGAATGTAAAGAGAGGGATTGAATCTTGTGGGTAAAGTGTACAAACCTCTGCAGAGGGTTAAAACCTAATCAATTAGCCGTGTCCCCGGTTACGGACAATTTGAGCCTATAGACTTGGATCTATCTCGGAACTCTCAACACCGGACTGATAATTTAATTGTGGGCAACTTATGATGATTTGGGCTATGAGACATCGGTTGGCGGAACCATGTCATGATAGAAAACTCCGTAGTACAGACTCCAGTTAATTCCTTTGATGTAGGGAAAATAAAACCAGCTTTTATGCAAACAAAACTCAGTTATAGAGCCACGAAGCCATATTGCATATAGTATAGTTTATCATTTGTTTTCTCTTATAGTGATCTTGCCGGTACATTCAATGTACTGACCTACACGGCTGCAACGTATCATGTTGCAGATATTTCTTCGATGAGTAAGAGTTACGATACAGGGTTACGGTCTACACTCAACTTGCCGATGGCGTTGATGGGACTCCACACCGGATTGTTTGTTTCCGCTGAGACTTATGAGGTATATATCAGTTTTACGTTATTTATACATGTGATTGCACTTTGATATATACATTGATGTACTGTGTGTGTCAGCATACCAATCCAGGGATGGCACAAATACAGAGAGGCTTGACCGTCTGAGGTCGGGTCGCTACAGACCGGGAGGACCTTTTCAGCATACCCATGGAGGAGGTAGCTCGCACAATCATAATGGCCCCAGGAATGGTAATGGGAATGGAGGAAGCAACGGCCAGAACCGTGCCAACCCGTCAACCCCAGCTAAGAGAGACCTGAGCCAAGTCACTTGCTTTAAGTGTCAGAAGACCGGACATTATGCCAATGAATGTCCTGAAGCCCAGAATGGAAGTGGAAATGGAAGCTCTGGGAAGAAGCCGAACCCTTTCAATAGGGGACAGGTGAACCACGTTAACGTGGAGGAGGTTGAAGCACAGCCAGATGCAGTAATAGGTAAGTATTTGGTTAAGTCATTTACTGCACTCGTTCTTTTTGATACTGGTGCATCGCATTCATACATATCAAGGGGATTTGTGGATAAGTATAAACCGCCAACCCAAGCCCTTAGGTCACCCATGTTAGTAAACTCACCTGGAGCAGAGTATATGGCCAGTCTATGGTGTGATCGGTTACCATTAAGGATTGGTAACTATGTATTTCCCTCGGACCTAATAGTATTGGAATCTCAAGGATTGGATGTGATATTAGGCATGGATTGGTTATCGAAGTATGAAGGGAACATTGAATGCGCCAGTAAGTCAATTTTGCTTACAACGCCAGAAGGAAGAAGGATCAAGTATGTATCCCGGCATGTGCCAAAGAGGACTCAAGTAAATTCCCTAACAGGAGTTGTGCAGGAGGAAGTACTAGTGGTGAAGGATTTCCCTGACGTATTTCCAAAGGAGTTGCTAGGCATGCCACCGGATAGAGACATTGAGTTTTTGATTGAGCTTTTGCCAGGCACAGGGCCAATATCTAAGAGACCATACAGGATGCCCGCAAAGGATTTAGAGGAGATTAAGAAGCAGATTAAGGAGTTACTGGATAAAGGTTATATTCGCCCAAGTTCTTTGCCTTGGGTATCGCTAGTACTTCTAGTGGAAAAGAAGGATGGATCGTTAAGGATGGTTGTTGATTATCGAGGATTGAATGAAGTAACAATCAAGAATAAGTACCCATTACCGATGATCAATGATCTGTTTGATCGATTGCAAGGAGCTAAGGTATTTTCCAAGATCGATCTGCGATCTGGATACCATCAGTTGAAGATTCGAGAGCAGGATATACCTAAGACGACTTTTACTACCAGGTATGGGCTTTATGAGTATACCGTTATGTCATTTGGTCTGACTAACGCACCTGCCTATTTTATGAACATGATGAACAACGTGTTTATGGAGTTTTTGGATAAGTTCGTCGTAGTGTTCATTGATGATATTCTGGTTTACTCGAAGAATGAAGAGGAGCATAAGGAGCATTTGTGTTTGGTACTTGGGAAGCTCAGAGAACATCAGTTATATGCCAAGTTTAGCAAATGTGAGTTTTGGTTGAAGGAAGTTGGATTCCTCGGACACGTTATATCTGGAGAAGGTATAGCAGTAGATCCCACCAAGGTTGACACTGTGACAAATTGGGAAGCCCCAACAAAAGTTGGAGAAATCCGGAGTTTTCTGGGACTAGCAGGATACTATCGGAGATTCATTGAAAATTTCTCGAATATTGCGAAGCCTATGATGGAGTTGTTGAAAAAGGATACCAAGTTCATATGGACTGAGGAATGTGAGGCCAGTTTCCAGGAGTTGAAGAAACGTTTGGTTACATCACCAGTGTTGATTTTGCCGGATCAGAACAAGGATTATGAGGTGTATTGCGACGCTTCACGTCGAAGACTGGGAGCAGTGCTTATGCAGGAGGGAAGAGTTGTTTCATATGCCTCATGACATCTTAAGCCTCATGAGTTGAATTATGCCACGCATGATTTGGAGTTAGAAGCCGTAGTGCATGCATTAAAGACATGGAGACATTTTCTCATTGAAAACCATTGTGAGGTGTACACGGATCGCAAGAGTTTGAAGTATATTTTCACGCAGAAGGAGTTGAATCTCAGGCAAAGGAGATGGTTGGAGCTCATCAAGAATTATGACATGAGATTGCATTATCATCCCGGAAAGGCTAACGTAGTAGCCGATGCGTGGAGTCGTAAAAGCCATGTCAACACCCTAATGACGGGAGATTTACTGAAGGAGTTAGCCGAGGACCTTCGTGAGCTATGTTTGGAGATAGTTCCGAGAGGCTATGTAGCAGCATTGGAGATTCAGTCTACTTTGATGGGTAAGATCAGAGAAGCTCAGAAGACTGACAAGGAGATTGCTTCTATAAAGGAGAAGATGGGCAAAGGAAAAGTTAAAGGATTTTGTGAGGATGAGCATGATACCCTATGGTTTGAAGACCGTGTTTATGTGCCCAATGACTCGGAGATCAGGAAGTTAATTCTGCAGGAGGCCCATGATTCATCATATTCGATTCACCTAGGAAATACCAAGATGTATTTGGATTTGAAGGATACTTTCTGGTGGACCAGAATGAAGAAGGATATTGCGGAGTATGTAGTAGTTTGTGATGTATGTCAGAGAGTAAAAGCAGAGCATCAGAAGCCAGCGGGATTGCTACAGCCATTGCCAATACCCGAATGGAAGTGGGATAAGTTAGGCATGGATTTTATTACAGGATTGCCCAGAACGCGTCCAGGCTATGACTCGATTTGCGTTGTAGTCGATCGTTTGACAAAGGTAGCTCATTTCATCCCGGTGAAGACTACCTACACTAGTGCTAAGTTGGCAAAGATATACATGACCAGGATCGTATGTCTGCATGGAGTTCCAAGGAGTATTGTATCAGATAGAGGAACCCAGTTTACCTCAAAGTTCTGGAATCGGTTGCATGAAACTTTGGGTACCAGGCTAGAGTTCAGTACAACTTTTCATCCGCAGACAGATGGACAGACCGAGAGAGTCAATCAGATTTTGGAGGATATGTAGAGAGCTTGCGCGCTAGATTACAGATCTAGTTGGACGACAATTTGCCATATGCAGAGTTTTCTTACAACAACAGTTATCAATCCAGTTTGAAGATGGTCCCTTTCGAAGCCTTGTACAGAAGGAGGTGCAGGACCCTGTTGTCGTGGGATGAAGTTGGAGACCTCCAGTTGTTTGGACCGGATTTGATTAAGGAGTCAGAACAGAAGGTGAAATTGATTCACAATAGGCTCAAGGTATCCCAGTCTAGGCAAAAGAGCTACGCAGATTCTAAACGCAAGGAGACAGTTTACGAAGTCGAAGACCGAGTTTATCTTCGAGTATCTCCACTTCACGGAGTTAAGTGTTTTGGAGTTAAGGAAAATTTAGCGCCACGTTTTGTAGGACCATACAAGGTTTTGGAGCGCATGGGAGAAGTAGCCTACAAATTGGAATTGCCCTAAGGATTGTCAGGAGTTCACGATGTATTCCACGTTTCCCAGTTGAAGAAGTGCCAGCAGAGATGGCTGATATACCACTGAGAGATAGAGTGCCACTGGAAGCGATTCAATTGGACAGTGATTTGAACTATGAGGAGAAACCAGTCAAGATTCTTGAGTATGCCAGCCGAGTCACCCGCAGCAAGGTTATCAAGTTTTATAAAGTTCAGTGGAGCCACCACACCGAGGATGAAGCCACCTGGGAGCAAGAGGAAGATTTGCTGAAGGACCACCCTCACCTATTTTCTAGCCAACCCGAATCTCGAGGGCGAGATTCATCTTAAGGGGGGTAGGTTTGTAACATCCCAAATTTTCAATTTGGAATGTTATACATTAGATCATCACTGCATATCATATTTTATTTTATTTTGGTTTGATCCTAGAAATTCTACGCAACTCACGGACCCTCGGAGAGAGTTGGGGATTTCGTTATTTTCATATTTGAGTTTTCTCGAATTTTGAAAATAGGATCATTTGATTTTATTTATTTTATCTTCAATTATTTCTATTATAAAAATATGAGAGAGGGAATAAAATGACTTTCCCAAAATAAAGAAATATTGAGGATTTAATAATAAAATCAAATAAGATTTCATTTTGGTTTTATTTGCCATTTTATTTGAATTTAGTAAAAATGCGCGTTTTTTCAAAATTGCATTTAGGCCCCAAATAAATGTTCATCCTGTTCGGCTTGATTTTAGAAGTCGGGGAAAATTTATTTGGGGATTTTTGGAGTTGGTTTAGTACTTATTTTATTTGTTTTTCTGTGCGTAATTATTTAAAAAACGCAACCGACTTAGGGCCGGTTTCGGCCAGGACTCCTCCGGCCGGGCCTTTAAATAGCGCCGCCCCGAGCCCGTTTAGCCCAAGCCGCCGCGCCGCTAGGGACCCTAACCCTAGCGCCCCGCCGCCGCCGCGCGCTACCGCGGCCGCCGGAACCCGCCGCCGCATCCCCGCGCCGCCCCACGCCGCCCGCCGGACCCCTCCGCCGCCGAGGTTGACCCCGCCGCCGCTGGTTTTTCCTAGAAAACCGTTCGGTTTTCGCTGGTTTTCGTTCGGTTTTTTTATATTTTCTTGATCCGTTTTTTTAGATTGGTTTTTTTCGGTTTAGTTTATTTAGCGAGCGTTCGCTCGTTCGTTCGTTTTAACGGACGCGTTCATCATTTAGTTACAGAAAACGAACGTTCGTTCGTTAATCTGTTCGTCGTTTTTCATTTTCTCGGATTTTCCGCGATTATTTCTGATCGCGATTTCTGATCCGATTTTCATTCTAGTATAACTTTTCGCTCGTTTAACAGAATCAGGTGATTCAAGCACCTGGAGTTTCATCTCGAAACCCTCTTTCCGTTTAACCAACTCAAACAAGTTTTTGCTTCTATAAAATATGACCTAGATCCAGAATAGTGAACGAAGGTTGTTTCTTTCACCGTTTGACTTTCGTTGTTTCGTTCGATTTGATTTTTTTGCAAACCGGAGTTCTTAAGTTGAACTTTCTGGTTATATCTCTTATTTGTGTTTTACCCGTGCATTAGATAAGTGCTTATTGTATGCTTGTTTGTTTGTGATAGAGTACCCGGAGTGCACCGCTTGCTACTTCGAATTGCTAGGTTTCACGGATCATCAACAAGGCAATTAACACTTTGATCATACCTCCTACTACCTAGCTTTTATTGCATTAGATCAATCCTGAAACATTGCATGATTAGGATCTAATTGTGGGTTTTGGGGAGTAGATGAGGTAGAACCTATTACCTGTTTTACTATCAAACCTTTGGGAGTTACTTCTACGTTTGCTTATATTGCCATGCTATGCTAGTAGACGTGGATTGGGTGAGTGTATCCATGACAGATGTGTGAGTGATAATTCAATGGTTTATTTAAGGTGGCAACTTAAACACACATCTGGGTGGATTGAGGCACCTAGGTATTCCATCGATTGCCTATTTTTCTTTTGGACCGCCACCCAGGCTCAAAGGGATCATGAGATTATTCATACTAGAAACTTCTATGTGCAGCCACAAGCTACTATGGGCTCTAGCATAGTTGACTAAGTCGTGCAAACTCTTAAAGTGGTAGACTAGCAGATGTAGGGTATGTAGGTTGGTACGGTCTACCCGTTCCTAAGGTGCTAGCGCTTATGAAAGACTATGTCTCGGTCATCCATTTCTCAAACATCATGTAGTGCGAGAATCCCAACGGAGGAGATCGAGTCTTGTGGGGACAAGTGCGCAAACCTATGCAGAGTGTATAAACTAATCATGGTTAGCCGTGTCCCCAGTTATGGACAACTTGAGTATCTAGTACTTGGATTATCATGTGAATCTCATCATGTTACTCTAATTAATATTGTTGGGTTTTATATATGATGCTTAATTGGGATTGAGAGGGTGTCTACACTCTCAATGTTTAACAACTACCATGATAGTTAAATAAAATTTATTCCTTTGCAGTAGGGAAAAATTGGCTTTACGCAAAAACTGTAACCATAGAGCTTTCCACCAGCCAAATATGCATGTAGTTTAGCCTTATTCTTTCATTGCTCTCTATGTGTTACATTGCCAGCATATTCCATGTGCTGACCCGTTTTGGGCTGCAACGTTCATATTGCAGACTTTTCAGACGACGAGTAAGGTGCCTTTAGGTCGTGGTTCTATACTCAGTGATGCTATTGGAGTTGATGGACTCACTTATCTTCCAAGCCTTCCGCTGTTATCGTTATTGGATGGCCTTAAGCCATATTTATTGCAATAAGTTCTCTTTGGAGACATTCGATGTAATAAGTGTGTGATTGCTACTCTGTTATAAATCCTTCAAGTACTGTGCGTGACAGCATTACTGATCCAGGGATGTCACTGAAGCACAGACCGGTCGCTACAGGTCTAGACCGGTCGTCCGGTGGCTATAGATTTCTGGCAGCTTCTTCTCTTGGTCCTTGTACTTGGCGTCCTCACTAGCTCGTCCGTTGGATGTGGTGGCTCCGTGGATTTCCTCTAAGTACCTGATCATGCATAGCACACATGTTGGAGGTAGTAGCCATGTCGCACATGTAGAAAGTGAAAGTTCGGAGAGGAGCAAGTTCACCTTGTGTCCAATGGCGTATGTTTGAGGTCTCGTCATATGTCCTCCTGGGGCTTGGAGAGTAGTCAGAGTGTACATGGGGATGAACATGGGATGCTCCGCATCAAATACTTTCATATTGTTTATCAAAGTCATGATTCCTGCAGTCTCATAATGATTGTCCTTGCATAAACATACGTTCAATCCCCAAGTGGATGGCTTAGCCGCGAATCTGATTCGCCTAAGTTTCAAAACTACTTCAAGTTAAGAGCAACCCTCTCACTCGGGGGCTTAGCTGCGAACCAGATTCGCCTAAGTTTCAAAACTACTCCGAGTGAAGAGCAACCCTCTCACTTGGGGGCTTAGCTGCGAACCAGATTCGCCTAAGTTTCAAAACTACTCCGAGTGGAGAGCAATCCTCCCACTCGGGGGCTTAGCTGCGACCCCGTACTCGCCTAAGTTTCAAAAATACTCTGAGTGGAGAGCAATCCTCTCACTCGGAGGCTTAGCTTCGAACCAGATTCGCCTAAGTTACAAAAACTACTCCGAGTGGGAGGATGGAGCTGCGACCCGTACTCCCCTAAGTTTCAAAAATACTCAGAGTAAAGAGCAATCCTCTCACTTGGAGGCTTAGTTGCGAACCAGATTCGCCTAAGTTTCAATATCTACTTCGAGTGGAGAGCAATCCTCCCACTTGGGGGCTTGGGTGGACTCTGTACTCGCCTAAGTTTCAAACATACTTCGAGTGAAGAGCAACCCTCTCACCCTGGGGCTTAGATGCGACCCCGTACTTGCCTAAGTTTCAAAAAATACTCTGAGTGAAGAGCAACCCTCTCACTCGGGGGCTTAGCTGCGACCCCATACTCGCCTATGTTTCAAAAATACTCCAAGTGAAGAGCAACCCTCTCACTCGGGGGCTTAGCTGCGACCCCGTACTCGCCTAAGTTTCAAAAATACTCTAAGTGGAGAGCAGTCCTCTCACTCGGAGGCTTAGCTGCGAACCAGATTCGCCTAAGTTTCGAAAACTACTCTAGGTGGAGAGCAATCCTCCCAGTCAGGGGCTTAGCTGCGACACCGTACTCGCCTAAGTTTCGAAAATAATCTGAGTGGAGAGCAATCCTCCCACTCGAGGACTTAGCTGCGAACCAACTTCGCATAAGTTAAAAAATCCAAGCACATTGGAGACAAGAAAACTGCATTCGGATAACTCCAGCAAGCTGATCGTCACCAAGAAGGTCAATGGATCCACGGTGAATGTCGACATCCACCCCAGCAAAAGTACTCGGGCGTCAAGCCTAAAAGAGTTTAACGGTTATGTAATCACTCAGCATTCCGAGGCGAATGTATTCAAATCATCAAGTTTTTCACTCAGCAGGAGGAGGGCTAGCTGGCTTGACAAAGGTGTCCAAGTCAATTCTGTCGGTGATCCGAGTGGTTGCATCGATAAAAGTCTCCATAAAGTCTTCAAACTAGAGCTTCTTTGTGTTAGGCACCTGGAGTGCCTTCAACTTGTCCTCCCTAGCCTCCTTGAAGTGGACTCGAACGAGTGATAAAGCCACATCGGCTCCACAACAAGTAGCTGACTTCTTCAAAGCTTGCACTCGACCAGGGATGTCATTGAGGCGAGTCATCAGAGACTTGAGGTCATTTTGAAGATTGTCCTCTGGCCATAGCTCCTTTCCACCCGAGTCAGTGCGACCTTCAGCCGAGAAATATAGTCCAAGACGCTGGCAAGGCGAGATTCCAGTCGCAGCATGTTCATTGCAACTTCGGCTCCAATAGGAGAGTTGATGGGGTCCAATCCCGTTTTGATCCGCCTGGTTTCCTCCTCGAAGTTCTAATAGAACTGCATGAGGATAAATGAAAGGAGTTAACAGTGACGTTGTGAAGAAGTTTTCTGGTTCAGTCGCATGAGGAAAAGTACCTTCAAGCATGAGGAACATCTTCTTGGCAAGACCTCCCAGATAGACCTCCAACTCACCCCTCTTCCAAGTGAGTGCGTCCACTTTGTCAGCCAGGATCACCTTCTCGTCCTTCAGATGCGCAACTTCTTTCTTCACCTCATTAACAACGGTCTTCAATTTGGCATTCTCCTCTTCCAATTTGCCGACTAAAGCTAGCTTCCTGACAGCTAGTTCAGTCTTCTCACGCGCCGTCTTCTTTGCCCCCGCAAGATCAATGTCCTTCTGTTCCAAGGCTTGCTTCATTTTGTCTAAATAAATAACATTCCTCAGACGAGCTTGGAGTTGACGGTTTTCACTAGGCACATCTGTTCGAGTGGAATCACTTGGTTCAAAGGATGGGGAAGAAAAAAATAACAAGGCGTACAGTCAACAAGTGGTTACCTCCCATGATTGTCACTTCGTCTTGAGCTTTCTTCAGATTCTCATTGGCAAGATCCAGGTCAAGTTTGAGTTGGATCTTCTCCTTCTACAAAGCAGCATACTGGGTCCCAAGTTCATAAGATTTCTACAATTGACAAAAAGACAAATCAGTCGACGGAAACAAAGACCAGTTACTTCTGAGTAAAAGAGAGCAAGTTCAGATTGCTATTACAAAATTGTTCTAAGACCACCACCGAATCAAACATTCGATGGCGGTCTCGGGGACTACACCCAGTGGGTGCACTCAGCGTGCCCCCACTGGTTTGATTTCCCACTGCGCATGGTCTGCCCAGCCTGAGTGGAAGAAGCAAAAAAAAGTTCTAAGACCACCGTCGACTGCCCGCAGTCGACAGCGGTCTCGGGGACTACACCAAGTAGGTGAAATTAGCATGCCCCCACTAGATCAGTTCCCACTCGGCACGACCTATCCAGTCTGAGTAGAAGTACTACAAACAACCATATTCTAAAATGACCCCCACCAAATCAAACATTCGACGGCGGTCTCGAGGACTACTCCCAGTGGGTGCACTCAGCGTGCCCCCACTGGACCAGGATTCCATTCGACATGACCCGTTCGACTCGAGTGGACAAGCCACAGAGCAAAAGATAAACACCCAGTGTGTCACATCCCTAGCTTTACCTTGCACTTGGACTAGCTTGGTTGTTGCATCATGTTTAAATTGAAGAAACTTGAATTGAGGGAATCTGAAAGCCTCAAAATCTTTTAAAAGAAGAGAAAGAACCCTTTAAGTGAATCCAAAATTCCCTAAAACTAGTTTTGATAATTTTGGCAAGGGTTCTATACCAAACCAAAATTTTGGAACATTTTTAAGGAATTATTTGGTCTCTGAATTTAAAACAATATTCTATTTGAATTTGAAAATTATATTCATAATATATAAGAATATATTTTCAAAAGCCCTAAAATATTTTGTGTGCATTTGGAAATTTTGTGCAACATAAAAATATTAAGAGGCATCCTTGGCACTAGTTGAAGTCATTGTGATTTTCAAAGAGCGGCAAATAAATCAAAAAAAGAAAACAGAACAGAAAAATAAAATAGAGCAGAATCTTACCTGCTTACCTGGCCCAAGAGAGAATTGGCCCAGCCCACCTGGTGACTTACCAGTCATCTTGAACCTCTGCCAGTAGGCAGAGGGAGAGACATCACACGCGGCCGAGCGCGCCACCTCCTACTTCGCGCTGGCTAACCTCCCCCAAGTCCACCTGCATGCCCAGGAGATGAGGATAACCCCCTCTCACTTTCCCCTCCTTCCTCTGCCTCGCCCCCTTCCTCTGGCCTCTCTTCCTCGCGGCGCCGAGCACACCCGAGACCGCCGCTCGTCGTAGCCATGGCCACCGGCCACTCCACTCCCTGCGGATGAGACCTCGAGCTCTGCATCATCGTCTTCTTCATCCACGCCGAGCCAAGCAACCGGGGAAGCACCACAACACCGTCCGTGACGTCTTCTACAACCTCGGTGCCCGGAGATCCTCGGCGTCGATTCGCTGCCCACCGACTGTCCCCGTGTCTGTTCGACGTGAGCTTCCGCATCGAACCCGTCTCCTCCCTCTCTCATTTATGCTTGCTAGCTCCCATCCCCACCATGCGGTTAGATCACCGCCGGCGTCCTCTTCGCCGTCGTCGTTTTATCTTGCGGTAGTCGCACCCGAGTGCATGATCGTACTCCTGGTTACGCCAGGAAGCCGTAGACAAGCCCTGTCCAGCTACCCGTGCTCCGTAGCCTCGCGCCCGTGCACCACCGAACTCCGACCGCCGCCCAGCTCGATGCCACCACCGCTACGTTCCACCTTGCTCCCTCCCATGGCCACCGCTGGATGCGCGCGTGCGCCAGCAACCCATAGCCGCAAACCACGCTCGAAACCGTTCCCTGTAGCGCCTTCCACGACATCTTCATCGTCGGTTTTGGTCGCTGTCGGCTGAACTCCGGCGAAGCCGACGTGGCGACATCATTATCCACTAATGAACCTACTAATTAACCCCCTGACCCACTTACATATGGGCCCCATGCCTTAATTAACCATAGTTTAATTCATGTTTAGTTTTAACTAATCACAGTGGCCCCACACGTCAGTGTTGACCTTGTTGACGTGGCTCTTGACCGACCCCACCTGTCAGCGGCCCAAGTGATACATCTCCAACGTATCTATAATTTATGAAGTATTCATGCCATGTTTACAATATTTTCATATGATTTTGGTATGATTTGATTATAACTCACCCGGACTGACGCTATTTTCAGCAGAACTACCATGGTGTTGTTTTTGTGCAGAAATAAAAGTTCTCAGAATGCGATGAAAATCAATGGAGATTTTTTCTGGAAAATATGAAAAATACTGGAACGAAAATCTACCGGAGGGGAGTCACGGGGGCCCCATGAGGGTGGGGGTGCGCTGCCCCCTGCCTCGTGGACTCCCCGAGGGCCCCCCTGACGTGAAATCAATGCCAACTTCTCCTATAAATACAGAAACCTCCAAAAATTAACCTAGATCGGAAGTTCCGCCGCCGCAAGCCTCTGTAAACACGAGAATCTAGGCCCTCTCTGGCACCCTGCCGGAGGGGGCCATCATCACTGGAGGGCATGGAGGAGGATCCCGGAGGGGCCATCATCACCATGAAGGCCAAGGACCAGAGGGGGAACCTGTCCCCATCCAAGGGGAGGCCATGGAGGAGGAAGCACAAGGGGGAGAACCTCTCCTCCTCCCTCTTGGTGGCACCGGAGTGCCATCGAGAGGGGAATCATCGCCGCGGTGATCGTCTTCATCAACATCACCATCATCATCATCACTCTCATCTCTTTTACGCGGTCCACTCTCCCGCACCCTGTAGTAATCCCTACTTGAACATGGTGCTTTATGCCACATATTATGATCCAATGATGTGTTGCCATCCTATGATGTTTTGAGTAGATATCCTTTGTCTTTGGGTTGATTGATGATCTAGATTGGTATGAGTTGTATGTTTTACTTTGGTGATGTCCTATGGTGTCCTCTGTGTCGCTCAAGCATGAGGGATTCCCACTATAGGATGTTGCAATATGTCCATGGTTTGCTTAATGTCTGCGTTGTGTGATTAACTAAAACACAAACACGGATAAGCAGGACATGGTGTATGGGAATAAAGAGGACTTGATACTTTAATGTTATGGTTGGGTTTTACCTTAATGATCTTTAGTAGTTACGGATGCTTGCTAGAGTTCCAATCATAAGTGCATATGATCCAAGAAGATAAAGTATGTTAGCTTATGCCCCCCTCATATGAAACTGCAATAGTGATTACCGGTCTTGTTAACAATTGCCTAGGATAATTCCACACACCGATCCACCATTATTCTACACTCGCTATTTATAATATTTAGTAATATATTCTAACTTTATGATAACAACACCTACTTTTATATTTTAGCTCTCCGATATCATACAAAGTTACCCTTTTCATGTCCACAACGTAGTTTTTTCTCGTTACTAGTTGAAAGCAAACGTTTGGTGTACGTAGAGTCGTATCAGTGGCAGATAGGACTTGAGAGAATATTGATCTTACCTTTAGCTGCTTGTGGGTTCGACACTCCATACTTATCATTTCCACCTTTGTAAATTGCTATGATGATTCCCTGCACTTGGGGACTATCAAGCTCTTTTCTGGCGCCATTGTCGGGGAGCAATAGCATGGGGTTGATATTCTCATGTGTGCTTGTTTGCTTTCTTCACTAAGTAGATTTTGTTTTTCCTTTTTTGTTTCTATTTAGTTGTGGGTGAAATATACAAAAAAAATTAAAAGAATGAAAATACAAAAAGAATTTACTTGCCTCTCATACCAAAAAAAAGTTTTTCCAAAAGAGAAGCGATTGGAAAGTTATGCATTGAAGAAGTGAGGGTCGACCTTCAGCACTTGTGTTCATGCTCATGGAAACAATGTAGAATTTTTCATGGAAGTTTCTATGTAAATAATTACCCCCTTATATATATCCATTGTATTATAAAAGTAATGTGCCAAGCTTTGGTTTTAGGATGATTAGATTGCTTGTCTACTATGTGTAGAACAAAAATAGAAACTTTGGCTGTAGCGCGTGATTTTACATTTTTTACTGGAAAGTCAAATGGGTCTGAAACTTTTTGCACTTTAATTCTATACAATTTTTTCAAAATTTGCAAATTTATTTCATAATTGTTGGAGTTACAGAAGTTTACTAAACCTCCAGATTACAACATATTGTCCTGTTTTAGACAGATTCTATTTTTCGTGTGTTGTTTGCTTATTTTGATGCATCTATGGCTAGTATCGGAGGGTATGAACCATAGAGAAGTTGTAATACAGTAGATATAGTTATAATATGAAATTGGAATGAGTTTGAAACAGTAACTAAAGGTAGTGATTTGCTTTATTATAGTAATGGATCTCACAAAGTTTTTGTTAAAGTTTTGTGTGGATGAAGTGCTCGAAGAACGAGGAGTTACCGATGTGAGAAGAATAAAGAGAGGCAAGAGCTCAAGCTTGGGGATGACCAAGGCACCCAAAGTAAATATTCTAAGGATACTCAAGCATCTAAGATTGGGGATGCCCCGGTTGGCATCCCATCTTTCTTCTTCAACAATTATCGGTATACCTCGGTTTTTGTTTTGTTCACATGATTTGTGTCCTTTGTGTTTTTCTTTTTATTTAAGAACCATGATAGTATGGGATGTCCCTTCATCAGTTTATAGAATACTTCATGTGCTTCACTTATATCTTCTAAGTATGATCTTATAGAATTGCTCTTTGTGCCTCGCTTAAATCTTTTGAGTATGGTTTTATAGAATGCTTCGTGTGCTTCACCTATAAATTTTGAGCTTGGATATTGGTTAGTATATATTAAATGTAGAATGATCCATGAACTTCACTTATATATTTTGGAGTATGAATAATACTATAATCTAAAGTGGATCTAGAAGAGTGTCAACTTCAATTAGTAATGATTCCACTATTCCGAATGATAAGAATTTTGCTTATGTGGAGAGTAGTAAAATTTCTATGCTTGTAGATGATGAAAAGAATGCTTTGTGTGATGGTTATATTGTTGAATTCATTCATGATGCTACCGAAAATTATTATGAGGGAGGAATATATGCTTGTAGGAGTTACAATAATATCATGTTTCCTCTCTATGTGCTTAAAGTTTTGAAGTTATCCTTGTTTTTCCTTCCTAGGCTAGTTGATCCTTGTTCATATAAATTGTGTGCTCACAAAATCCCTAGGCATAGGAAGTGGGTTAGATTTAAATGTGCTAGTCATATTCTTCATGATGCTATCTTTATGTTTCAATTCTTATATTTTATGTGAGCATCATTGAAATCATCATGCCTAGCTAAAAGGCATTAAAGAAAAGCGCTTGTTGGGAGACAACCCAATATTTACACTTACTGTTTTTGTGTGTTTACATGATTAAGCTACTGTACTAATCATGTTTTATAGCTTTTGTTTCAATAAAGTGCCAAGTAAGACCTTTGGGAAGACTTGGGTGAAAGTTAATGTGATCTTGCTATAAAAAAACAGAAACTTTGCGCTCACGAGTTTAGCTGCCATTTTTTTACAGAAGAGAGCTTTGGTGCTGATTATTTTTGCAGAAGATTAATAGACAAATTACTAAAGTCCACCAATTTATTTCATAATTGTTTGAGTAGCAGAAGTATGGTTGCTTTTCAGATCATTACAGACTGTTCTGTTTCTGACAGATTCTGTTTTCATTGCATAGTTTGCTTGTTTTCTAGTTTCTATGGCTTATATTTCTCAATATAAATTGTAGAAATGATATGGTACAGTAGGCATTGTGTGAGAACAATTATGTACCTTGTCTTTGACAGTACCAAAGTGAATGGTTTACTCTTTATCATACCAACCTATCTCACGAAGTTCCATTAAGTTTTGTGTGATTGAAGTTTTCAAGCATTGCGTGACATATCGATATGAGGAGAATAAGGAGTGGAAAGACCCTAAGCTTGGGGATGCCCAAGGCACCCCAAGGTAATATTCATGGAAGACTCAAGCGCCTAAGCTTGGGGATGCCTCGGAAGGCATCCCCTCTTTCGTCTTCAAAACTATCGGTATACCTTACTCGGAGCTATATTTTTATTTGTCACATGATATGTGTTTTGCTTGGAGCGTATTTTCAATTTTACATGCTGTTTGAATAAAATAATTTGATCTGAAATCTTAAATGAAAAAGAACCCTCCCATGGCTAGTTAATTATTTGACTACTCAGTGTCCTTCACTTATATCTTTTTGGAGTAATTGGTCATTTACTCATGTGCTTCACATATATCCTATGAGTAAATAGTTGAATGAATTGAATATCATAAATCTGAATTTATATAAGTTTCATATGCTTACAACATGGGGAGTAATGAATTCACACGTAATAAGTATAGGTAGTAAACTTATTGGAAGATAACAAACATAGAATTGGTCACTTGAACAATTCATGAAAGAATATTGAAGGAAGAGAGATTTCACATATAAATATACTATCTTGGACATCTTTTGTAATTGTGAGCACTCATTAAAATATGACATGCCAAAAAGGTTGATATCGGACAAGGAAGACAACATAATGGGTTATGTTTTCTTATATCCTAAATAAAGTATATTGTCTTGGATCATCCAACGTGTTGAGCTTGCTTTTCCCCCTCATGCTAGCCAAATTCTTTGCACCAAGTAGAGATACTACTTGTGCTTCCAAACGTTCCTTAAACCAGTTTTGCCATGAGATTCCACCATACCCACCTATGGATTGAGTAAGATCCTTCAAGTAAGTTGTCATCGGTGATTGCCCTCTAAATATGTATGATCTACTAATGTGGAGAAAATAAGCTTTATACGATCTTGTGATGTGGAAGAAATAAAAGCGACGGACTGCATAATAAAGGTCCGTATCACAAGTGGCAATATAAAGTGACATTCTTTTGCATTAAGATTTTGTGCATCCAACCATAAAAGTGCATGACAACCTCTGCCTCCCTCTACGAAGGGCCTATCTTTTACTTTTATCTTCTACCCTTATGCAAGAGTCATGGTGATCTTCACCTTTCCTTTTTACATTTTATCCTTTGACAAGCACATTGTGTCGGAAAGATCCCGATATATATATATATATATATCCAATTGGATGTAAATTATCATGAAGTATTATTGTTGAGATTACCCTTGAGGTAAAAGGTTGGGAGGCGAATCTATAAGCCCCTATCTTTCTCTATGGCCAATTAAAACTTTGAACCCATAAATATCAAGTGAGTGTTAGCAATTGTGAAAGGTTAAATGATAGTTGAGTATGTGGAGTTTGCTAAATCAAAGCTCTGACATAGACCCTTCCTGAAAATAAGATGAATTGTAATTGTTTGATGACTGAGAATATAGTTTGTTAGTTTCAAGAAAGTTTAGGATCTATACATTAACATGTGAATAGCTTGTTACTTGATCATGAAAAGTTTTATGAGGATGAGCTACTGATATGACATATAATGATGCTAGAAAAAGTGATTAGAACTATCATTGATCAAACTTGTGCACTTGCTAGCATTCACACTTCATAAATTATTTCTTTTATCATTTACCTACTCGAGGACGAGCAGGAATTAAGCTTGGGGCTACTGATACGTCTCCAACGTATCTATAATTTATGAAGTATTCATGTCATGTTTACAATATTTTTATATGATTTTGGTATGATTTGACTAGAACTAACCCGGACTGGCGCTGTTTTCACCAGAACTACCGTGGTGTTGTTTTTGTGCAGAAATAAAAGTTCTCGGAATGCGATGAAAATCAACGGAGATTTTTTCTGGAAAATATGAAAAATACTGGAACGAAAATCTACCGGAGGGGAGTCATGGGGGCCCCACGAGGGTGGGGGGCACGCCCGCTGCCTCGTGGACTCCCTGAGCCCCCCCCCCCCCGATGTGAAATCAACACCAACTTATCCTATAAATATAGAAACCTCCGAAAATTAACCTAGATCGGAAGTTCTGCCGCCGCAAGCCTCTGTAGCCACGAGAAATCAATCTAGGCCCTCTCTCGCACCCTGCCGAAGGGGGCCATCATCACCGGAGGGCATGGAGGAGGATCCCGGAGGGGCCATCATCACCATGAAGGCCAAGGACCAGAGGGAGAACCTGTCCCCATCCAGGGGGGAGGCCATGGAGGAGGAAGCACAAGGGGGAGAACCTCTCCTCCTCTCTCTTGGTGGCACTGGAGTGCCATCGAGAGGGGAATCATCACCGCGGTGATCGTCTTCATCAACATCACCATCATCTCTTTTACGCGGTCCACTCTCCCGCACCCCGCTGTAATCCCTACTTGAACATGGTGCTTTATGCCACATATTATGATCCAATGATGTGTTGCCATCCTATGATGTTTTGATTAGATATCCTTTGTCTTTGAGTTGATTGATGATCTAGATTGGTATGAGTTGTATGTTTTACTTTGGTGCTGTCCTATGGTGCCCTCCGTATCGCGCAAGTGTGAGTGATTTCTGCTGTAGGGTGTTGCAATATGTCCATGGTTTGCTTATTTTCTGCGTTGCGTGAGTGACTAAAACACAAACACGGATAAGCGGGACATGGTGTATGGGAATAAAGAGGACTTGATACTTTAATGCTATGGTTGGGTTTTACCTTAATGATCTTTAGTATTTGCGGATGCTTGCTAGAGTTCCAATCATAAGTGCATATGATCCAAGAAGAGAAAGTATGTTAGCTTATGCCTCTCCCTCATATGTAATTGCAATAGTGATTACCGGTCTTGTTAACAATTGCCTAGGACAATTCCGCACACTGATCCACCATTATTCCACACTCGCTATTTATAATATTTAGTAATATATTCTAACTTTATGATAACAACACCTACTTTTATATTTTAGCTCTCCGATATCATACAAAGTTACCCTTTTCATGCCCACAACGTAGTTTTTTTTCTCGTTGCTAGTTGAAAGCAAACGTTCGGTGTACGTAGAGTCGTATCAGTGGCAGATAGGACTTGAGAGAATATTGATCTTGCCTTTAGCTCCTTGTGGGTTCGACACTCCATACTTATCACTTCCACCTTTGGAAATTGCTACAATGATTCCCTGTACTTGGGGACTATCACCAAGCCAGCTGTGACACTGACCAGTGGGTTCCATTGGTCAGGTTTAACCTGTACCAGATCTGTTGACTTGCTGACATCACACCGACATCATGCTGGCGCAGTAAATGATTTTCTGGATTAAAACTAATTGAGCAAATTCCAGAAAATGTCCTAAACCTCTAAAAATCATAGAAAATAAACCATAACTCTAAATGAAATAATCTATATATGAAAAATTATTAGAAAAACTCAAGCAATCTGTTTATGGCATTTTCGTGCATGCTAGAACAACTTATGGCTACTGTCTAGGACAAATCAAAGGTTTGGCATTTAAATAAACACATATGGAGTTTGAATTTGAACCCTTGGTTCAAACCAGCTTCATTTAATCTGGTTTCTAGTTGCATTAGCTCAAATCACATCATATTTCTATGTCATGATCATGCATCATATTGTTGCATTGCATTGATTGTGTCCCCTCTTGTTTGCCGGTGTTTGTTCCCTCTTAGTGGACATAGTTCCGGCGATGAGTTCGATGACGCCGATGAAGAGCTATACTATCTTCAGAAGTGCCATGCAAGCAACCCCCATTGAACATTCCGATACAGTCCCACTCTCTCGCTCTTGCTCTCTTTTATTGCATTAGGACAACAATGATTCAACTGTTACATGTTGCGGTAGCTGAACCCCCATTCGTTTGCATGACTTGTCTTTGCCATAGTAAATAGTTGAAACCCACCAGCATGAGTAGGAGTTGTTCAAGCCATGATGTGCCTACTCATTCATACTTGTTTGACATGTCTGCTATTGCTTAGAGTTGTGTCAGGTCTGATTCATCGGGGATGAATTGGAATGTTGTGAACATGTCCTATTGTTGAGAGCTAAGTGTGTGAAAATGATTTGGTAAAGGTAGCACTGAGAGGCCATGTAGGAGTACATGGTGGGTTGTCTCATTGAAACCGTCCACAGGAACTGAGTTCTATGTTTGTGATCCAAGATAGTTACAACCACACATTGGGATCCGGGAACTTAAAGCTCTCTTGAGTTATTAATTGTCTTGATCTCTGTCCAGGAGTTGCAACTTGTTTCTGGTGTTTGTAGGTTGTGTTAGTAGTCTACCAAGTGGCACCCAGCCAGGTGGGCTTGGGACAGACTAGGCACCATGGCCTGCTATACCAAGTGGCACCCATTTGGTGGGCTTGGGAACCCTACACAGATCGTTTGGGGCCGTGAGTGAAATCCTGGCAGGATCTCCTTGCGGATGGAACCTGAATAGGCGATAAACCTGGACTAGAGACTTGTGTGGTTAGTCAGGTCGTGGTCGACTCCCCCGCCAGGCTTCTGCTTGAAGGTTGCTGAGCTACACGACGTGTACATGGTGGTAAGTGATGAGAGCGTGTGTGAAGAAGTATACCACTATAGGGTTAACATGATCTATTCGAATAGCCGCATCCGCGATAATGGACTACTGGGTTGCCTATGTAGTTCATAGACAAGAGAAAGTGGATACTCTAAAATGCGCAAGATAAGCATGAGTGCTATGGATGGCCTTCTCGTAGGGAGACGGGAACAGATCCATAGTGGTGTATTGATATGGTGAATATGTGGACTCGTGTGCGCCACCTCAAAAGAGTTACCAGCAGTCGTAGTTCAGGATAGCCACAGAGTCAAAGCTGGCTTGCTGCAGTTAAACTCCACCACCCCTTTGTTGATACTGATGCATATGTAGCTAGTTCTGATGTAAGTCTTGCTGGGTACATTTGTACTCATGTTTTCTTAATTTATGTTTTTGTAGAGAGACTCTAGTCTCACTAGTAGTTCCGTGTGGACTTCGACGTTTAGCTTGTTACCCCAGCTACGATCTTGTACCCTTGGGAGGGTGTTGTAGATAGTCAGGCTTCTCAGCCTTTTTCATTTGTAGTTGTCTGTACTCAGACATGTTATGCTTCCGTTGCATGTATGCTCTATATGTTGGGTCATGTGACCCATGATTGTAATTCTTACTATGAATGACTCCTCGGAGCCTATTGAATAAATACTTTGAGTCATAGAGTTTTGTTGTGATGCCATGTTGTATTTGCACATATCGAGCATATTGTGTGTATGTTTTTGAAATGCTTGGTATGTGTGGGATCCGACAACCTGGTTGTTTATTCTTGGTAGCCTCTCTTATGGGGAAATGTTTCCTAGTGCTTCCACTGAGCCATGGTAGCTTGCTACTGCTCCGGAACACTTAGGCTGGCCGACATGTGTCCTTCTTGGTTCCTGTGTCTGTCCCTTCGGGGAAATGTCGCACGTTGTTCCTTTAAGTCCTCGTAGCTTGCTACGACTTGGGTTCATACGTTGATGACCGACACGTTCGTTGTTGGGTCATGTATGCCTTTCCCTGTAAGTTAGTGCCACCTTGGGTTTACGACTAGTCATGTCGTCCCTGGTTCTCTGTCATATGGATGTTAGCGACACTATCATATACATGAGCCAAAAGGCGCAAACGGTCCCGAGCCAGGTAAGGTGGCACTTGTGGGGATACCATGCGTGAGGCTGCAAAGCTATATGATGTGTTACATGCTAGATCGATTTGACTTAGCATCGGGGTCCTGACAACTTTGGTATTAGAGCCTGACTGCCTGTAGGATTACCAAGCCAAACTGGTCGAAGTTGAGTCTAGAAATTCTTTAGTTATATAAGGGAATTGATTGTGGAAGGGAACGTAAGGCTCTTTTTACTCCTTATACCTTATGACATTCTGATCCGAGTCATCCTATCTTTCCTATGGGGTTAAGGAACTAGGCTTCTCATCTTTCTATCAGGATCACATGTTACTAATCCGTAGACTTATAGGATTGATGGTTTCAAGCCTCACCTCAGTTCCTACTACTTCCGTATGTTGACAGTTGATCTCAGAACCTTGATATTGCGATGCCAAGTGGTTATGCCACCATTTTGCAGGATGTCTCAAATCTTCTTGAGCATTTACAACCGTTATGTTTTCCGAGTCATCCAGGTTTCTAAACAATCTGATGCATCTGCAAATCATTCCTCCCTGATTTCGATGTCTTCATAAGCTAGGTTAACCACACTAAATCAGTGAGTTGAGGTACCCTATTGCCTCGGCATATATGTTAGATCTATGATTAAAACATTAGGATATTCTAGAGAACCACCTAGTAATCTAGCAATGTTTCATGTTCCCAGTGTGATGATTCTGGCCGTCATTCTCGAAAGCATCCCTTGATGCCATTTAGTTAGTAAGCATTCTACTCCTAGGTTTTTGAACCCGAGATTCACCCTACTTATACATGTTGATAGTGGTTGTTAGTTCCTTTAGGATATTGGTAACCTTGGCGATAGTCCTCGAGGTCTGTGGTATTTCCTTGTTCCAAATACCATGAACTGCTTATGGCAGAAGTTCTTTTGAACCAAAAGGTCACAACCAGAGTGCTCTTGATGAGTTCTCCACTCTACATTGTGAATCTCCCAATTCTAGCTTTTTGCATGGGTTATCCAGAAGAAATATGTTGAGCTTTGTTCGACGTACTAATCTATGCACCCATAACTCAGAAGTGATATGTTCCTTTGAGTTGTCCCTTTTTAGTTGTATTCTGACCCTCTTGTAACAGTTGATAGTCAGGGGTAGATTTGCGTTTGTGTTATCGATACCTATTATTCTTGTGGTCCGTCAAGCCATTCTATTCTGGAATGACTAGGAGAAACAAACTCCAGTACCTCATCCATTTCTAGGATTGGGTCAAAGTAGTTGTACTCCACAGATCAAAATGCCAATCCAGCTTTTGTTATGCCCTACCTTGGAGTATTACCATCTTTATATCAAGAATATCATGAGAATTGCACACCATCCTATGAACTCTTGATACAGTGATACTTCTCGCCATCATTATTCATTCCTCGGTCTCCGTGTTGTTGCAACCGGAATGCTGACAAGTGAATTATGATGTGTGAAATCAATACTCCTAGCAACCCCGTTGCTTGGTAGTTAAGGGACAACAATATCATTCTTAGTGTGTTGGGTATTGAATTATCATTCTAAGACTGATCGTGCTACCTAGTCCTTATTTTCGGTGCACTCTTCGATCAACGAGTTAGGATTGTGTAAACCCCTTGCTTATCTGTTCACAGCGTCTTGCCTCAGAAGCACGATTGTTCTCGATCTTAATAACATATCGGTGGTTCGTGATTTTCCAGTTATCTTCACGGAAGTATCACCAGGTTGTCCCCTGGCCGTAATGTTGAGTCCGTGATCAAATGGTTTCCCTATAAACCACCTCTTCTCCAAGAATCTGTGTTGGTTACCCCCTAAGCTAGTTGGTTAAGCTAAACAACAACTTGGAGAGTTGGAAGATAAAAGCTTTGCCTTACTTAGTTCATTCCAAGGGATATCTTTTCTGTGTTTGTGTGTGTGTGTGTTTGTGTGTGTTGAAGGAAGATGATATCTTCATCGATTGATCTCAGTGACCAAGTGTTGGACCTATTTCTTGTACAAACTTTGATTTGAGTATGGGCTATCCTCAAATCAAATCAGAACCAATGATGTGTGTAATGTTGTCTTACTCTTGGTTAATCCCGCGAGCATACACCATTACATCTTTTGGCATGACCAATGCTATCACCGTGTTCACTTAATTGTGGAATTCCATCTATATGGAAGCCTGGATGGATTGTTGTTGAGCCCATTGACAACATTTTCATCTTGTCCATGATTCATGTTGAACATTTAAGTTAGTATTGGAAACTTCTGTAAGCATTTCTTCATGCTAGCTCATGAAGTATATGCTTGGATCAAAGAAGTGACTTCCTCTAACTCATGTGCATTTGATGTAAGTTGTCGCCATGGATCTGAGAAGGCTTGTTTTTGTTCCTATGGAAACATTCCAAGTCAGCCATGCACGTGCAAAGTATTTTGTGGTCTGTTAGACTGATCATCTTCGTTCCATATGAATTTCGTAGCACACCAAGCCACCGACTGATTTGTTCAAGGAGAAGAAGTTCCTTCTTAAGAGATAGACTTACGCAAGGACTTCGATATCCTCGCTGATGGTTCCCAACATGAACTCAGTAGTGTTTTTTATAAGACTACTACGTGGTCATGCTTGTCTGGGATAGCGTGTTCACATGTGTGTAGCAAAACCAGCTCATGTTTTGGAGCTTATTACCATAGTTCATTTCCCGAGAATCTCGCAACATTATCTCGTCGATTTGTGTTGCAACTTTTTATTTTCAGACATGTTGAGTCTGAAGTATCCTGTTACTAACCACATCTGAATCTCAGGTAGATATGATGGTTGGAAGATTCCCAACATTTGCATTTTGTTCCCGGTTTTCACCACCATTGTGCCCATTTCCCATGGGATGCCCTTCTCAGAGTTGCTGTTGAGGACCATCTTCAAAAGTGGACTACCATGGGTCTGTGTCCCCAAGACCGGAGCTTCAGATGCCTTCCAAGGTTTCCGAGATTCGTTGTGTGAATTTTTTCATCTATTGCATTCATCTTTGCATCATGTGCATTGCATCATGTCATCATGCAACCCGTTTTAAAACTCAACTAAATAAAGCATATGGATCTTCGATCCATTTAAACCGAGGGAATTCACATGGTGAGTTCTCTTTATAACATACCCTCCCAATATTAGGGAGCTATGATAAATAATCCATTCTTATGGAATCACCTAAAACACACTTGCAAAATTTCTCCATGCCTTTGTTATCTCGCTTCTTAACCTCAAACTTTGTCCGTAAATTCTTTCATCATTTTTCGGAGCTCCACCAAAAATCCGAACATTTTTTCGACCTTCCTTTTACCAAGTCCCAGTTCAAACCCATTTGAATTAAATTCAAATGAGTTTGAATTTATATCTTTCAATCTTCGCCTTTTCTAATTTTCTCGGACCGAGCATATTTTTGTGAGTCCAAGAAAATTAACCACATGCCCAAATTCTTCCTCTAACCTTCTCTTCTCTCTTTTCCTTTCTCTTATTTTCTCTATTTTTTGTAAAGAGAAGAATTAAGAGGGAAGAGAGAAGCCTAGCCCAGCCGGCCATTTGGGCATCCAGCAGCCCCGTCCCACCAGTTGCCCAAGGCCCAGCCGACCCCTGCCTAACTAACCCTAGCCGCCAGCTGTGCCCGATTGCTACTCCCTCTAGTTCCCATCGCCGCCGCCAGAAGCCATCGCCCTCGATCCCCTCCTTCTTCCTAGCATCACGAGGGGGAGGAGCGAGGCCCCGTGCCCGCAGGCGTCGTCCTCCCTGGTCCACAACACTGCTACCTCTTTTCCTCTCCCTCTCGTCCTCCTCGCGAAGCCCCAAGCTGTTGTGTTGCTACTCTTCTCGCTCACCGCCGAACCTCGTCGCGCCAGCGTTCCAACCTCCGCCGTCGCTTTAGTCCGAGGGCCCCACCTCCCGCGTCTCCTCGTCCGCGTCCCGCCTCCTCTTCTGAGCATTCGTGCCTGCCCGAGCGTCGGCTTCGCCCGCTGCTTCCCTGGAGGCCGTGCCTCAGCGAGCTCCTCCGTCAGTTCCCCTGCCGGACTCCTCTTCCGCCGCGCCATCTCGCCTTGCCCCATTACCCTCAACGCCTTGCTCCTGCTTCCCCGCCTCCATGCTGCTGCTTGGCTGTCAGCAGCTGCTCGGCAGCAGCGACCCTGCTTCGCCTGCTCTGCATCGAGCTGCCGGCGTCGAGATGCCCCTACTCTGAGCATAACCATCGCATCCTCTTCTGCTTCGGGCCATGCCCAAACCTGTGTTGGTTTTTCCGGCATCCTCTGCCGCTGCTCGCGCACCGCCCTACCTTGCTGCTGCCCTCCCAGGACCCTTTTGTCTCGCTTGGTTTTGGATCAGCAAGAATGATACGCGAAGAACCATACCCGGACCGTCAAGTATCTTCTCGAAGAATTTTTCCAAGTACCATGACGATGCAACAAGTACCACTACCCCCAAGTACCACGATGTCCGTCGATCGCCAAGTACCCCTTCGTTTCATCGAGACCGGCAAGTCCGAAGACCCCAAGTACCACGACAACCTCGAAGGGATTCAAATCCGCCAAGCTCCTGTAACGATGACCCGCGAACGTCTATGATCCGTGCACAACTACCGTCACCAAAACCGGACTGACAAGTTCCCTAACAACGTGTGTACAACTACCGCCGTCTTCGGATTCGCTAAGAACGACAAGTACCTTGACGGCTGATGCATAGAACAACTACCGTCGACCCTCGGAGACCCCGTGGATGTCAAGTTCCTTGCCGTGACCCCGAACATCTATGAAACGTGAACCACTACTTCCACTATGACCCGTGTACCACTACTTCCTTTGACGAACGCGTTCCGCCCCCGAATGCACGCTTCGAAGGTATAACTGCCGAGACGATGACCCGCGGAACGAATGCATGTTGTGTGATTTTTGAGATGCTCGTATTTGCGCCATGCCCGAATTGATCCTTGCACGTTCCTCGTTTCCTTGCCACCGTCACGTGGGGAACCCGGTTACCGGGATCACCCCACCTTCTATCGCATGTCACGCCCCCGTCACTTTTCCTTTTTCACTGGTATCTTTGTGAGCTATCAGAACCGGAATGTTGCCATGGCACCATTTCTGTTGTCATTGTTGTGGCACCGCTTTCGTTTCTGCCACGATGACAAATGCTTCATATCATGCTCTTGTCAACTTTTAATAAATAAAAATTGCATAACTTGCACATGTCATCCGCATCATGATAACAACAATTAAAATGTTTAAAATTGTTGTTTGCTTTAAATTGCTAAATGCATATGGGGATTTACCGGATTCGTTGTTTGTTATATCCGGCCCCATTTAAATTGTTTAGATGGTGTAGTTTTCTTATGCTTCACCCTCTTGCCATGTTTAACAACATTTAATATTGTTGAGTACATAAACGAGAGAGAACTAAATAAGTCATGTGGTGATCCGTCAATAAGCCTTAAGAAAAAATAGCAGCAGCTTCAAGCTGATCAGGATTTGCTAGCTGACAGATGGACTGAAGTCCTGGCGGCCGAGGAATATAAACTTGGACGCCCCTCCAAGAGTTACCCAAAGTGCAGGTTGCTACCTCAACTGGAGGAAGAAGCACCGAAACCTACATCCCCGGTGTATGACGTGGATGATCGGCCACCTCATGGCCACGACAGAGAGGCATTCCAGCCAAAAGCTCAGCCCGCACCCCGGCGCCATTCAAATAAAAAGGCATGGGGAAATACACCAGACCTGCGAGATGTATTGGAGGACAAAGCAAAACATGCAAGATCGATCTACGGATCACGAGGGCGCACCACTCTACGAGACGATAATCGTAGCGGGCAAGACTCATTTGAAATGCGATGCGATATAGCCCAGTACAAAGGTGCCGCACACCCCTTATGCTTCACAGACGAAGTAATGGATCATCAAATCCCAGAGGGCTTTAAACCCGTAAATATAGAATCATACGATGGCACAACAGATCCTGTGGTATGGATCGAGGATTTCCTCTTACACATCCACATGGCCCGCGGTGATGACCTACATGCCATCTAATACCTCCCACTCAAACTCAAAGGACCAGCTCGGCATTGGCTCAACAGCTTGCCACCAGAGTCCATTGGATGTTGGGAAGATCTGGAAGCCGCATTCTGTGACGCCCCGACACCGATGTGCCAGGTGTCTTCCAGTTATTTGCTGTTGTTGTCATGTCATTCACTTGCGTGTTGCATCATGTCATGTCATCATGTGCATTGCATCATCATGTTTTCAAACTTGCATCCATCCGGGTTCCCCCAGTTCCGTCCGTTGTCCGTCCTGAGCCCAGCCACACTTGCACGCGCCCGCGGCACGTCCGAAATATTATTTTATAAGTGGCCGGAAAATGTTCTCGGATTGGTTTAAAGTTGGCGTGTGGTCTTATTATAGTGTAGATAGACTTCCTGTCAAGTTTCATCGCATTTGGAGTCCGTTTGATGCGCCAACGGATAACTATAGCAACAGTATAGTCGGTCTTTTCGTCGGACGTTTTCGGTCTCTGAAAACCCTGCCGGGCTGCATCTCTCCCCTCTTCTCTCAGACCAACCAGCTCTCCACAGTCCACCTCGGCCCTGCCTAACCCCTTTTTGCTCAGTACATCGGCCCCTCACACGTGTCCAAAAGCTGTCCCGAACCCGACCCGGATAGTCATCACCGTTGGGTCCGGAACATCCCCAAACATCTACAAAACGTCTCCGTTTTCTTTTTTGGACTTCCTAACCTATATTTTCTCAGCCGTCCATTTTAGATCGGAGGGCTTCCATTAGTCTGCTTTTACATCGACGTGTTTTATAAAGTAGACAAATCCTAGTTTCTAGGCCTCATGTCCCATCCATCCACTTCATCTGCCGCCACCCCCTCTACAAATCCTCCTCGGAGTCCACATCCAGCCAACCACATCCACCCACCTCCTTCCTCGTTCAGTTTTCCTCCGCACACCACCTGGCCAAATCTCCTTGCCCGATTTTTCCTCGATCCAAACCGCAGCCAACCACTGCCCGAGCTCCTTCTTCCCCAACACCCGCGCTGAAGATGCCCGGCGCCTCCACCTCGCGATCCCGCCGCCCCCACTGAACCTCTCCGCCGGCAAGCCACCAGCAGGACCCCGCCAAGTCCGCTCCAAGTCTGCCTCGTCGAGTTTTTCCTCGTCGCCTTCTGTTCCTCGCCACCAACCGGAGCTCCGGTGAGCCCTCGTTGTACTTCGCCGGGGCCTCGCTGTCGGCAGGACGCCCGAGGCCGTGCCTCCTCACCGTCCTCGGCTCGATCCCGAATGGATCATGAGCACTGAGCGCCCGAACCAGGCCAGTCGCGCCGCCCCTCTTCTTCTTCTCCATGTCTCTCCCTCCCTGAACCTTCTCTCTCCGCAACAGGATATGTTGCCTGCAGGACTCGCCCGGATCCTGCCGGAATGGACCTTCGGCGGCCAGACCCGTCCCCGCCCGACCTTGCTGCCCGGATCCGCGTCCTCCGCCCACCTCGAGCGCCGCCGGAGTCCTGCGCCGCTCCAAGCAGCAGCTGCATCCCCTGATTTTGTTCCTGCCCTTCAAAGTTCATACACGAGAGCAGCGCACCTTGCCCCGTCGCACCTGTTGACCGCTTGGCCTCCAAGGCCCAGACAGCGCCAAGCCAGGCCCAGTCGGGCCAGATCTGTGCCGCCCTTGCTGGCCTTCCTCCTCCTCCAGTTGGGCCTTGGCCCATGATGGGCCACCCACATCCCAGCGCCCCTCCTTTTTCCTTACCTGTTGGGCTGCCCAGATTCGGCCTGTCTCTTATTTTTTTCCCTGCTCACGAATTTCCTAATTTTCCAATGCATGCATAATTATAGGAGGATGCCATTATTTTAATTTGCTCACAAGTAAATAACCGTGCATCATATGTAAAAACTTTATATATGTAACTTGCTTAGAATTTCATCTAGTTTCATAATATGTCATTTTCATCCATGTTTAAAATGCTTAAAATGTTGTTTGTTTAAATTTTCTTAAATAACTTGCTAAAATGATTTAATTCATAACTATTTAACCGTAACTCGGTTTGTAACAAACTTTATATGTAAATGGGGTGGAAAAATGCCTAGTTTAACATGGTGACATTGATTTGCATGCTTAACAACTCTAAAATTGTGTTTAAGGCAGAACAGTACCAAACCTAAAATATGCACATGAGGAGTTTCCGGACTTGTTGTTTTGTTGTTCCGGCCTCATTTAAACTTGCCTAGATGGGTAGTTTCATTATGCTTCACCTCTTGCCGTGCTAACAACATTTAATATTGTTGGGTACATAAACAAGATCGAACTAAATAAGTCATGTGGTGTTTCGTCAATATGCAACGGAGTTGCATAATGAGCTCCACTTAATTGGTACGATTCTTTGTGCACTTTGCCATGCCATGCTTAATTATACCGGACATGCATCATACTTGGCTGTGCATCATGCCATGCTTATGTCGTTGTTGTTTACTATGTTGTTTCCTTCTTTCCGGTGTTGCTTCTTCGGGTTGGTTTCGATAACGTTGCATTTGTGAGGATTCGTTTGACTACGTCCATTTGTCTTCTTCATGGACTCGTTCTTCTTCCTTGCGGGATCTCAGGCAAGATGACCATACCCTCGAAATCACTTCTATCTTTGCTTGCTAGATGCTTGCTCTTTTGCTATGCCTATGCTGCTATACCTACCACTTGCTTATCATTCCTCCCATATTATTAAGCCAAGCCTCTAACTCACCTTGTCCTAGCAAACCGTTGTTTGGCTATGTTACCGCTTTGCTCAGCCCCTTTTATAGCGTTGTTAGTTGCAGGTGAAGATTGGAGCTTGTTCCATGTTTGGAACATTGTTATTTTGTTGGGATATCAAAATATCTCTTATTTATATTAACACATCTATATACTTGGTAAAGGGTGGAAGGCTCGGCCTTATGCCTGGTGTTTTGTTCCACCCTTGCCGCCCTAGTTTCCGTCATATCAGTGTTATGTTCCCGGATTTTGCGTTCCTTACACGATTGGGTTATAATGGGAACCCCTTGACAGTTCGCTTTGAATAAAACTCCTCCAGCTAGGCCCAACCTTGGTTTTACCATTTGCCACCTAGCCTTTTTCCCTTGGGAGTCGCGCATCCTGAGGGTCATCTTTATTTTAACCCCCCCGGGCCAGTGCTTGTCTAAGTGTTGGTCCAAACTAGAACCGCTTGCAGCGCCACCTTGGGGAAACTCGAGGGCTGGTTTTAGTTGTATGGATTGCTTATCCGGTGTGCCCTGAGAACGAGATATGTGCAGCTCCTATTGGGATGTCGGCGCATCAGGCGGTCTTGCTGGACTTGTTTTACCATTGTCGAGGATGTCTTGTAACCGGGATGCCGAGTCTGATCGGATTGTCTTGGTAGAAGGAATATCCTTCGTTGACGGTGAGATCTTGTGATGGGCTAAGTTGGGACACCCCTGCAGTGATTTGAACTTTCGAAAGCTGTGCTAGTGGTTATGGGCAGATGGGAATTTGTTAATGTCCGGTTGTAGAAAACCTGAAAACTTATCTTAATTAAAACGCATCAACCGCGTGTGTAACCGTGATGGTCTCTTCTCGGCGGGGTCCGGGAAGTGAACACGGTGTTGGAGTTATGTTTGACGTAGGTTGTTCTAGGATCACTTCTTGATCATAGTTTCTCGAACGTGCTTTGCTTTCTCTTCTCGCTCTCTTTTGTGTATGTTAGCCACCAAATATGCTAGTCGCTTGCTGCAGCTCCACCGCATACCTTGTACCCTTCTTATAAGCTTACACTACAGGAATCAGCTACTTTGTCGTCTGCCACGGCGGACGGCAAAGGCATGAACGGCGGACGGCAAAGGCCTTTGCCGTCAGCCGCGGACGGTAAAAGGCTCCGGCAAAGTAGGCTTCGGTAAACAGCTACTTTGCCGTCTGCTACTGATGGCAAAGTCTTTGCCGTCCGCCGCAGACGGCAAAGAAAGCGCGGCGGACGGCAAAGAAGGCGGACGACAATAATTGCGCTGTCAGTCCGTTAAGTGGCTAGCGGCAGGCCTTTGCCGTCCGCCGCTGACGGCAAACTTTCTATTGTCTTTGCCGTCCGCCGTATGATGTCATCTACACGTCACTACATGGCAGGTTCTTTGTCGTCTGCCATTGATGGCAAAGTCTTTGCCGTCTGCCACTGTAGGCAAACTGGCCAAACGGGTCAGCACCCAGGAAGCACAGCTGGATGCCACGTGCCTTCTTTGCCGTCCATGGCAGACGGCAAAGAGCCCGTTGCCGTCGGTGGCAGACGGCAAAGAGCCTGCATATTGGCTCTTTTATCTGTTTTTTATTAAATCCAACAATTTTCATCACAAATATAGATGACATATATAGATATATTTCAAAAGGCCATTACAGAGCAAACATATAAGATATCAAACACATAACTTCATCATCCAACCATATATATTACATGCATTGTTCCATCATACATAACAAGTTCAACATAGAGGCATCCAACCATATATATTACAATAGTTTCATCCAACGATACATGCATAGTTCAACGATACAAAAGAAACAGAGAAAGGGATAAGGAGCACTCCATCTATGCAAGCTTTCGTCAAGTGAATGAACTCTGCAAAATGAAAAATAAGAAAGTTAAAACAAGAAGAGTAGAATAAGAAGAAGAGTAGAACAAGAAGAAGACTAGAACAAGAAGAGTAGAACAAGAAGAGTAGAACAAGAAGAAGACTAGAACAAGAAGAGTATGTCATTTATGAGCTAACTTACGTGAAATGGATCATATATGAGCTAACTAAGTTGAAATGGGTCGTTTATGAGCTAGCTAAGGTGAAATGGATCATTTATGAGCTAACTTAGTTGAAATGGGTCGTTTATGAGCTAACTAAGGTCAAATGGATCGTTTTTCAGGTAACTAAGGTGAAATGGATCTTTTTTAGCTAACTTAGATGAAATGGATCATTTATGAGCTAACTTAGTTGAAATGGATCGTTTTTGAGCTAACTTAGGTGAAATGGATCATTTATGAGCTAATCTAGTTGAAATGGATCTTTTTGAGCTAACTTAGGTGAAATGGATCATATATGAGCTAACTAAGTTGAAATGGGTCGTTTATGAGCTAGCTAAGGTGAAATGGATCATTTATGAGCTAACTTAGTTGAAATGGGTCGTTTATGAGCTAACTAAGGTCAGATGGATCGTTTTTCAGGTAACTAAGGTGAAATGGATCTTTTTTAGCTAACTTAGATGAAATGGATCATTTATGAGCTAACTTAGTTGAAATGGATCGTTTTTGAGCTAACTTAGGTGAAATGGATCATTTATGAGCTAATCTAGTTGAAATGGATCTTTTTGAGCTAACTTAGGTAAAATGGATCATTTATAAGCTAATTTAGGTGAAATGGATCGTTTTTTAGGTAACCTAGGTGAAATGGATCGTTTATGAGCTAAATTAGTTGAAATGGATCGTTTATGAGATAACCTAGGTAAGATTGGTCATTTTGGAGTTAACCTAGGTGAAATGGGTCATTTTAAAGCTAACGTAGGTAAAATGGATCATTTAGGAGCTAATCTAGGTAAAATGGGTCATTTTTGAGCTAACTTGGATGAACTGGATCATTTATAAGCTAACCTAGGTAAAATGGGTCATTTTAGAGCTAACCAAGGTAAAATGGATCGTCTATAAGCTAACTAAGCTAATTATGCAATTTTTGACATAAGTAAGCTAAGTACAGATCGTTTTAGAGCTAACTTAGGTAAAATGGATGGTTTTGGAGGTCAGTAAGCTTATTAAGTCATTTTGGAGGTGAAGAAGCTAAGTCTAGGTCATTATGGTAAGCATTGGAGGAAATAAAGCTAAGTCTAGGTCTTTATGCATGTGTTAAGCAAAACACTAGATAAACTTACCAAGATGTAGGAGGTGTAGGAGCGGGGTGGCTCGTGTCGGTAGCTGGAGAAGGATCGTGCGATGCTTGTCTGGAGTTACGCTGCACCAAAGATCATTTCCAATGTCTTGTTAGCATGATGACACTCAAATGTTAAGACTAGCAAGTAATGTCCATTCAATAAAACTCACCGTGGTCCCAGGAGCAATCATTGGCATCGGCGGAGCGGTCTGACCTGTCTTCTCGCACACAGACTGCACATTTGGTTTTGACGACTCAGTCATACTAGTTAGTAATGAGACAAACACTACATGAATGTTTTGGCTAATCTGCAGAAGAAACTTACCACAAGGAGCTCGTACATGGCCCTTGCCTGCATGTCATTCCATGGATAGCGTTGGACAATTCGAAAGAATCAAGGTTATAAATATGCAAATGCATGCATATTTATAACTATGACGCTTTCGAACGGGAGACACATATTGGTTACGCATACTGATGGTTCAAGACACATATATAGCTAGCTATCAAGTTTCATCGGAATAGATCAAATAATTAATGGGGGAGGAGGACTTGTCATTTGTGCTCACCCACGAACGAAGGGGCAGAGCTCGTCAAACGCACGGCGAGGTCGTCGAACACCAAACCTCGCAGTGATGAAACAACTGCACATTTAAAACTACACGATTAACACAATCATATATGATGTTTTTCATAACAAAATCGAAAAATATATGACCTAACTAATAATTCACAAATATATGACCCCGTCGGCCTCTGGAAGGCCAAAGAACACCTTTTCGGGAGGTGTCGGTGGTCGGGGTGTCCTGTCGGTGTCGGGGTGCCGTGTCGGGGTGTCGGGTCGGGGTGCCGGGTCGGGGTCAGGGTGCCGTGTCGGTGTCGGGGTCGGGGTGTCGGGTCCGGCTCGGGGTCGGGGTGTCGGGGTCGGGGTATCGGGGTCGAGGTGTCGGGTCAGGCCCGGGGTCGGGGTCTCGGGGTCGGGGTGTCGGGTTGGGTGCCGGGTCGGGGTCGGGGTCTCGGGGTCGGGGTGTCGGGTCAGGCTCGGGGTCGGGGTCTCAGGGTCGGGGTGTCTGGTCGGGGTGCCGGGTCGGGGTCGAGGTGCCGTGTCGGTGTCAGGGTAAGGGTGGGTGTGGTGTCAGGGTGTCGGTGTCGGGGTGTCGTGTCAGTGTCGGAGTGGGGGTCTCGGGGTCGGGGTGTCAGGTCGGGGTGCCGGGTCGGGGTCGGGGTGCCGTGTCGGTGTCGTGGTCGGGGTGTCGTGTCAGGCTCGGGGTCGGGGTGTCGGGGTCGGGGTCGGGGTCGGGGTGTCGGGGTCGGGGTCTAGGGGTCGGGGTGTCGTGTCGGGGTGCCGGGTCGGGGTCGGGGTGCCGTGTCGGGTCAGGGTGCCGTGTCGGGTCGGGGTTTTTTCCTCTTTTTTCCTTTTCTTCTTCTTCCTATTCTTCCTTTTCTTCCTTCTTCTTCTTCTTCTTCTTCTTCTTCTTCTTCTTGTTCTTCTTCTTTCCTTTTTCCTTTTCTTATCCTCCTCCTCTCCTCTTTCTTCTTCTTCTTCTTCTTCTTCTTCCTCTTCTTCTTTTTTATTCTCCTCCTCCTCTTCTTCTTCTTCCTTTCCTTTTTCCTCTTCTTCTTCTCCTCCTCTCCTCTTTTTCTCTTCTTCTTCTTCTTTCCTCAAACTAAACTAAACCTAAAACTAAAACTAAAACTAAATCTAAACTAAACATAAACCTAAAACTAATAAAACAGAAAAAAAGGAAAAAACTAAATCTAAACCTAAAACTAAACTAAAACTAAACCTAAAACTAAATCTAAACTAAAACTAAAAAAGAAAAAAACAGAAAAAAAAAACAGAAAAAAGGAGGGGGGGGCTCACCTGGGGCAGGGCCGGTGGAGGAGGGGGGCGGGGCGGTGGAGGAGCTGGCCGGGGCGGCCTGGGGCGGCGGGGGGCCGGGCCCGGGGCGGTGGGGCGCGGGGCGGCGGGGTGCCGGGGCGGCGGGGGCCGGGGCGGCGTGGGGCCGGGTCGGGGGGGCGACGTGGCGGCGGGGGGCCGGGGCGGCGGGGGCGACGGGGCGGCGGCGGCGGGGGCGAGAGGCGGCGGCGGTGGGGTGGGAAGTGGGGTGAGGAGAGAACAGAGAGGGGCGAGGAGAGAACAGAGAGACCTTCTTTGCCGTCAGCTAGCAGACGGCAAAGAGCTGGCAGATGGCAAATTAGCAGATTCCAGTAGTGTTAAATAGTCTTGATCAAGACGGTGTGAGATTGCTGTGTCCCCGTGACTCACAGATACTTCAAAAACCAGCTTGCAGGTGCCGAGGATACCGTGTAGATGACGCAACCAAGCTCAAAGATACCGTGCCGAGGATACCGTGCCGAGGATCCGATCTTTTCAACATCCACAAGATCCAATCTCAACTTTCTCAATGGTGTTCGTTTCATGCATCCCAAGTTTTCTTTGTTTTCCCACCCTCCCACCCTTTTTCTTCGATGACTCAGATATCTTAATCGAGTATCCACTTGATTCATGTGAACTTTCTTCTTTTCTTTCATTCAATGTTTGTATCCGGTGATTCTCATGAAGATTCTAACGGGGCCTCAAGTTTGTCATTCCTCATACCTTTTCTTCTCCGGTGGATTCAAGTCAAGCTTTGTTGATCATATTTTATCTCATTTCAATACCTTCTCATGCCGGTGCACCTCTTAATCATCCACTTCTCACTATTCAATTGTTCCAGAGTGCTCAAGATATCTCGAAGCTTAGTGTTTCCACTCTTCATTCATTCAAGATCTTTCGAGGATGTTCTCTCATTCAAGTCTTTTAATTCAACCGGTGCAATCTATCTTCCAAGTGACCTTTTCAACGGTGTTTCTTTTGAGTGGGCCCTAACCCACATGTCTTTTCCCAGGATCTTACCTGACTCTTCTTATTTTCCCGGATTTATTCTCAAATTCATTTCAAAGTTTGACGTAAGAATGATCCACCATCAGTCACATGTATTTCTCCAAGATCTTTCAAATTCTTCTCATCGTTGTCTCTACCTCTTCGCTTTTGATTCTTCCGAAGTGTCTAAACGATTCATGGTGGTGTTTCTCATCGTCTTTCTAGGATTTTGAAGACCGAAGAAGAGTTTTTCCTCCATATCTTGCTCCATTCTCTTCAAGATTCATGGTGCTAGGTTGTTGCCATCCTCTCATATTTGTTTTCGATTGTGAGAATCCTTTTAACCCATCAGGAGCTATTCAAGATTCTTTTCAGTTTGATTCTCCGAAGGCCATCATTTTGGGATTATTCATTCTCAGCTTTCAGCTCTCGTTATCTAAATCTTACCGGTGCATCATTCAAGCTTTCTATAATCAGCTCGTGATCTTGGCGTTCACTTGTATCTAAACTCTCTAATGTATGTTCATTCATTTGCTAATCCTTACCGGTGATTCATCCTTTTACTTCATTCGTTGTTCAATTCTTACGGTGGCTCTTCCAGGATTCTCTTCCGCTGTTATCATATCAATTCATTCGTTGTTCCAATCATACCGATGGTTCGTTGAAGACCTTCTCAAGTTTGCGCTATATCTCTTTTAATCCTTTCTACGAGAATAAGTAGTATGCCAAATCCATTGTTTGTCATCAATCTAAATTGGTGAAGGATAAGCATAATGTAATTCTTATTCTTGTTTCATCCAAATGATTCAATTCCTTATTCGGGAGGTTCATAAAAAATTCTCAGTTTCTATTGCTTTATCTTTTCTCCCAGTATTCCAAGTTTCCACTTTATCTCGTCGCAAAGCTTCATCTAATCATTGCAAGGATGCAATCTTATTCTTTTCATCCTTGATCATCCTTTTGTTACCGGAGTTCTTCCTGGATGTTCTACATGACGGCTCATCAAAGATTTAATTCCTTCTCGAAGTGTTCACTGAGATTCTTTTCAGAGGAGCTCAAGTTTTCTTCATCTTGTAATCCGGAGTGCAATTCTTTCTTCCGTATCATTGGAGGTGGTGTTATGTCATTCTTGATAATTTTCCTTCCCGTTTCATGATTCACAAGTTATCAAGAATGAGATATTTTAAATCCATCAACCTATTCATTGGAGTTATCTTTGGTTATATTTCACCTAAAGATTTCCTTAAGGATTGTAGCTATTTATGGTAATCATAAATGACACAAGTTTTTTCTTTCATCATCCCGGTAATATAAGCTTCTCGTCTCCTTGTTCATATCAATCCAATTTATCGTTTCCGCTAGTGGCAGGTTGTCACCTCATAATCTTGAGATGTTTTCTATAAGCCCACAACAAGTTTACTCTTTTCGTTGTTGGTTTCCCAACAACTCCGTTCGACCCTTCTCCTAAAGATGCTTTCAAGCTCATTCGAGGTAGAAGATATTGTTTTCTCCTCCGCTCATTCCATTACATTTTTTCTTCTTTGTTCCGGAGGCATTGTGATGTTACTCTCTTCAATCATCATCTCGAATGGTAAGGATCATGTTTTTTCCTTGCTTATCCATTTAACCGGAGTGTTGTGTCCTTTTGCTCAAGTCCTTTCCTTCCTATCAAGTCTTGCATCTCTTTTCAACCGGAGTGCTACCCAAATCGGTTATTTCTTATTCCTCTTTCTCAACGGAGTGTTTGCAACTTTGTTCATCTTCTTTCAAAATGGCTTAACCTTTTCAAGGTTCTTTGGTTTCACTCGTTTGTCAAAGAAGCAACTTAGTTTTACCTCTTCTCTCTCTCTTCCGTTTTCCCTCCGGTGCCATACTAGATCTCGGGACGAGATCCTCTCGTAGTGGTGGAGTGTTGTGACGCCCCGAGATCGATGTGTCAGGTGTCTTCCAGTTATTCTCTGTCGTTTCCATGTCATTTGCTTGCGTGTTGCATCGTGTCATGTCATCATGTGCATTGCATCATCATGTTTTCAAACTTGCAGCCGTCCGGGTTCCCCCAGTTCCGTCTGTTGTCCGTCCTGAGCCCAGGTACACTTGCACACGCCCGCGGCACATCCGAAATATTATTGTATAAGTGGTCGGAAAATGTTCTCGGATTGGGTTGAAAGTTAGCGTGTGGTCTTATTTATAGTGTAGATAGACCGCCTGTCAAGTTTCATCGCATTTGGAGTCCGTTTGATGCCCCAACGGATAACTATAGCGGCAGTATAGCCGGTCTTTTCGTGGACATTTTCGGTCTCCGGAAACCCTGCCGGGCTGCATCTCTCCCCTCTTCTCTCAGACCAACCCGCTCTCCACAGTCCACCTTGGCCCTTCCTAACCCCTTTTTGCTCAGTGCATCGGCCCCTCGCGCGCGTCCGAAAGCTGTCCCGAACTCGACCCGGATAGTCATCACCGTTGGGTCCGGAACATCCCCAAACATCTACAAAACGTCTCCGTTTTCTTTTTTGGACTTCCTAACCTATATTTTCTCAGCCGTCCATTTTAGATCAGAGGGCTTCCATTAGTCTGCTTTTAGATCCACTTGTTTTATAAACTAGACAAACCCTAGTTTCTAGGCCTCATGTCCCATCCATCCACTTCATCCGCCGCCACCCCCTCTCCAAATCCTCCTCGGAGTCCACATCCAGCCAACCACATCCACCCACCTCCTTCCTCGTTCAGTTTTCCACCGCACACCACCTGGCCAAATCTCCTTGCCTGATTTTTCCTTGATCCAAACCGCATCCAACCATTGCCCGAACTCCTTCTTCCCTGAGAACCCGCGCTGAAGATGCCCAGCGCCTCCACCTCACGATCCCGCCACCCCCACTGAACCTCGCCGTTAGCAAGCCACCAACAGGACCCCGTCATGTCCGCGCCAAGTCTGCATCATCCTATTTTTCCTCATCGCCTTCTATTCCTCGCCACCAACCAGAGCTCCGGCGAGCCCTCGTTCTACTTCGTCGGGGCCTCGCTGTCGGCAGGACACCCAAGGCCGTGCCTCCTCACCCTCCTCGGCTCGATCCCGAATGGATCATGAGCACTAGGTGCCCAAACCAGGCCAGTCGCGCCGCCCCTCTTCTTCTTCTCCGTGTCTCTCGCTCCCTGAACCTTCTCTCTCTCTCTACAACAGGATATGTTGCCTGCAGGACTCGCCCGGATCCTGCCGGAATGGACCTTCGGCGGCTAGACCCGTCCCCGCCCGACGTTGCTGCCTGGATCCGCGTCCTCCGCCCACCTCGAGCGCCGCCAGAGTCCTGCACCGCTCCAAGCCGCCGCTGCATCCCTTGATTTTGTTCCTGCCCTTTAGAGTTCAGAGACAAGAGCAGCGCACCTCGCCCCGTCGCGCCTTTTGACCGCTCGGCCTACAAGGCCCAGACAGCGCCAAGCCAGGCCCAGTCGGGCCAGATCTGCGTCGCCCTTGCTGGCCTTCCTCCTCCTCCAGTTGGGCCTTGGCCCATGATGAGCCACCCACATCCCAGTGCCCCTCCTTTTTCCTTACCTGTTGGTCTGCCCAGATTCGGCCTATCTCTTATATTTTTCCCTGCTGACGAATTTGCTAATTTTCCAATGCATGCATAATTACAGGAGGATGCCATTATTTTAATTTGCTCACAAGTAAATAACTGTGCATCATATGTAAAAACTTTATATATGTAACTTGCTTAGAATTTCAAATAGTTTCATAATATGTCATTTTCATCCATGTTTAAAATGCTTAAAATGATGTTTGTTTAAATTTGCTTAAATAACTTGCTAAAATGATATAATTCATAACTATTTAACCGTAACTCGGTTTGTAACAAACTTTATATGTAAATGGGGTGGAAAAATGCCTAGTTTAACATCGTGACATTGATTTGCATGCTAAACAACTATAAAATTGTGTTTAGGGCAGAACAGTACCAAACCTAAAATATGCGCATGAGGAGTTTCCGGACTTGTTGTTTTGTTGTTCCGGCCTTATTTAAACTTGCCTAGATGGGTAGTTTCATTATGCTTCACCTCTTGCCATGCTAACAACATTTAATATTGTTGGGTACATAAACAAGATCGAACTAAATAAGTCATGTGGTGTTTCGTCAATATGCAACGGAGTTGCATAATGAGCTCCACTTAATTGGTAGGATTGTTTGTGCACTTTGCCATGCCATGCTTCATTAAACCGGACATGCATCATACTTGGTTGTGCATCATGCCATGCTTATGTCGTGGTTGTTTACTATGTTGTTTGCTTCTTTCTGGTGTGGCTTCTTCGGGTTGGTTCCGATAACGTTGCGTTTGTGAGGATTCGTTCGACTACGTCCATTTGTGTTCTTCATGCACTCGTTCTTCTTCCATGCGGGATCTCAGGCAAGATGACTGTCGGTGTCAAAACTTGCGGATCTCGGGTAGGGGGTCCCGAACTGTGCGTCTAGGCCGAATGGTAACAGGAGGCAGGGGACACAATGTTTTACCCAGGTTTGGGCCCTCTTGATGGAGGTAAAACCCTACGTCCTACTTGATTAATATTGATGATATGGGTAGTACAAGAGTAGATCTACCACGAGATCGGAGAAGCTAAACCCTAGAAGCTAGCCTATGGTATGATTGCATGTTGTGGTTGTTGTCCTACGGACTAAAACCCTTCAGTTTATATAGACACCGGAGAGGGTTAGGGTTACACAAGGTCGGTTACAAAGGAGGAGATATCTATATTCATATTGCCTAGCTTGCCTACCACACCAAGTAGAGTCCCATCCGGACATGAGACGAAGTCTTCAATCTTGTATCTTCATAGTCTAACAGTCCGGCCGAAGGATATAGTCCGGCTGTCCGGAGACCCCCTAATCCAGGACTCCCTCAGTAGCCCCCGAACCAGGCTTCAATGATGATGAGTCCGGCGCGCAGTATTGTTTTCGGCATTGCAAGGCGGGTTCCTCTCCAAATTCCGTGTACCTGTCGAAATAGTGTCCGACCTCTTGTGAATGTTGCACTCCTTGGCTTCCGCGCCCAATAATGGCCACTTTCCACGTGTCGAGCGAATGTGAAGAGCCAGGGTGTTTTTACATTTACCCCCTAGCTGTGTGAATGAGCTGCCTATTAAAAAGACGAGGATTCAGATCCAAATCACACCATCCTCCCTTGGCGAGCATTCATCGGAGCGCATTCGACAGAGATCCATTCCACCATGGCCGGTCGATGCAGCTCCTCCTCTCGCTCCCCTAGCCCCCAGCCTGGATATTGGGAGAGATGTTCCGTCCCGCACAGCAAATTAGTGATGCTTCAGACCATGGGATTTCTTCCCCCAGCGTACATGGTCCCATTTCGAGCCGGGCTCGCCACCTATAATGGTGGAGAGCAAGCGGAGAGCCTTCCCAATCCCTCCAAGGGAGAGCGGGTATGCATTGTCCCTTATTTGGTAAGAGGGCTCGGATTTCCAATTCATCCGTTTCTCCAAGGGCTCCTGGAGTTCTACAACCTCCAGTTGCACAACCTTACGCCTGCCTCCATGCTGCATATCGCGGGATTCGTAGCCCTTTGCGAGTTGTTTTTGGGTTGTGAGGCTCATTTCGCTCTATGGAAGAAGCTGTTCTGCCTTGTGCCCCGTTCTCAGAAGGGGTCAATATATCAAGTGGGCGGAGCCAAAGTGCGGCGTATTGCCGAGACCGGATACCTGTCCGTAACCCCAAAGAAGACGTCTGAAGACTGTCCTTCAGAATGGTTTTATGTAGAAGACGTCCCCCTCCTGGATCCTATTAGAATCGGCCTTCCTGAGTTCGACAACGCCCCTTTGAAGAAGCGCCGGAGCTGGCGTCCATGGAGCTCCCTGGAGGAAGATGACAGGAACGTTCTTTACCTGATGAGCCGGATAAGTTTTTTAGCTCGATCCGGATTGATCATGATCAAGGTCATGGCCATATGTATTATGCGGGGGGTGCAGCCGCTTCAATATAGAGGCCACCCCATGTGGGATTTCAATGGGGAGGATGACGCCACCCGCCACGGCCGTAAAGGGCCGGGATCGGTTGCTGATCTAATAAAGATCTTATCCACTTTGTACAAGGGAGAAGAGGAGGAATTCCTTTGTGTCAACCCGCAGGGCGGATTTTCTATGTACAATCCTCCGAGTTGGGTAAGCGGGGACTTTTTCTCGCCCATCCGTTTCGTATTCCCATAGTTAAGTATTCAATCTAGCGATTTCAACGCAGGAGCTGCGCCAGGCTGTAAGGGAGATAAACAACTCCCCCTCCACAACCCGAGGACCCTGGACAGTCTCTTGACCCGGCCTCCCAGGAGGATCCGGACATATCAGTGGAGCTGATCGATGGGGTATTTTACCAATTGAGTAATGACAACACTTTGGTGGCCATTATGGCCGATTACCCTGGGCTACTTCCAGCCTCACAGGTCACTGAGACCGAAGTCCCAGTACTTCGAAAAGGGATCCGTCCTTGCGTGTTTTTGATTGCCGTATAACAGCCGTGTTTTGCAGGGGAGGTCCTCGAGGCGGAAGGCCGAGCCTGCAGTGACTAGCCAACAAGGGGCCGTGAGGCCAGGCAGGCTGAAAAGACCCGCAGTCCGGATTGAGACACCGGCGCAGCGGTACGGCGCGCCGTCTTTATTACAGGACATTATTCTCAGAGGCATATTAACGCCCATGCCTTCTTTTCAGGAAAAAGAGCGCTCGCCGGACTATACCCGGAGAGTCCACTAATCGCGCCTTCACCAGCCAGGATCCAAGGCCGGATTCGGAGGCGGGAACGAATACGAGGCGTGCGTCGGGCGCTCCTCCGACAGAGGATGCGGATAAACTGTCCGCCACCAATTCCGAGGTGGAAAGTGCCATGAACCACAGGCGTCGCCGGACTGTTGTTCATGACGCTTGTTTCTCCCAAGAGGCATTGGATGCTTTCAACTTGGGAGATGCGTACCTCCGTGCCGCTCAAAATGGTCTAGCCAGAGCCACGGAGTAATATGTAAAAGACATACGGGTGAGAAAATTTGGTGATTATATATGTCAGTAGCCCCTGAGACTTGAAACAGTTAGAATAACTGATTTAAGGATCATTTGTTATGCAGGTTCTTACCGAAAAGAATACTCAACTGTCCCAGGAGCTGGAAGAGTGCAGAACCCAACTTCAGGCCGCACTGGCCGCGGCGGGGGAGCCCAAAGAAACCCCCTCTGGTAGTATATCCTTCGAATGATAAGTGTCATATAGGATGTGGCGTATATGCAGATCTGACGATAAAATTGCAGATGACGCTGGAGTAAATCTGGATAAGCAACAACTCCTACGCCAGCTGAAGGCCAGTGAGAGCGTGCTTACGAGGGTGAGGCAGGAGAAGAATGATCTCCTAGATGCCAACACCAAGCTAGGCGTGGAACTAAAAGATGTTCGTGCCCAACTGTCGGACTCTGTTAAGGACAATCAGTGGCTTCGACACAGCATATTTAGTAAGTGCTTGAACGAACTTTGAAAAAGAGTTCGGCGAGGAAGCTGGCTGACAGAGTTATGTCTGTAGGTATGCTAACAGGTCGTCCTGCCGAGGAAATGCCCGGTTCAACGGGTGACCTTCTTCCTGAGCTCTCACAGTTGTACGAACGAGTTCGGCAGGTGATGTAAGGCGTCGCCCAGGCCTTGTGGCCATCCATCTCCATACCTAAAGGCCTTGGAGAGCTTGCAAAAAAGCTGAAGGGAGCGCGGCGACGCTTCCAATTATGGAAGATATCGGCCTGCCGTCAGGGCGCCAGGGAAGCCTGGGCAATGGTGAAGACACGGTACACGAAGGCTGACCCGAACCACATGGCCGAAGTCGGACCTGTGGGGCCCGATGGGATGGAGATCCCTGTGAGCTTAGTGTATGGCCAAGTAGAATTGGCCGCAAAGTATTCCCAACAGGACTGTAGACTAGACAGCATATTGGATGGTATTGAAGAGGAATTCAACCAGTCAAATTGACTATGTAATTTAAAGTGACGTGTATAATGCCTTCTAGCCGGATTGTAGATGTTTGTCGTGGCGGACCTTTTCGCTTCTACCTCGGGACCCGACGGTCCGGAGTGTATCCGAATACCCTCTCGGTTATGTAAGAACCGGGGCATGCGTCGCGTAGGGGTCATTAGTGCTTTATCAAACAAGTGCCCAACTAGTTATGTTATATTACATGGGTAGTAAGAAACATCTTCTAGGGAGAATAGTTCCGTTAAGGGTTCCTTTCCCTGGGTAAGCATGCCCTAAAGTGCATGTCCGGACTGCGATAAGAAGCGCAAAAAAGCATCTGGGGGCAGATATGGATAATAAATAAAAGTCATCTTTTGTTCGTCGACCGAATATTCCCTTAAGAACGCTAGCTTTCGGCTTCACCCAGTCTGAGGTACACATCCGGCTGACCCGGTGGAAACAACCGCAGAGGTGCTCCCCTTATGTCCTAGCCGAATTAACGGGAACGTAGGGCATAAACACAAGAGCCAGGCAACCCAGCTTGGCAAAAACTTAATTCATATCGATGCATATAATGGTGAAAAAAGGTACATGCGGAAGTATAACACATGTGTTGGGCGTGAGGCCCAGGTAAATAATTTAAGCTTCCGTGAAAGAAGCCCCCAGGTATGGAGAGTGCGGCTAGCGCATCTGTAATGTACAAGTGAGGCACAAGGTGACCCTTGAAGGCCTAGAGAAATAATAAGAAAAAGAAAGAAAGGGAAACAAGACAGATGATGCATATGCAGAAAATGGACAAAGGGAGGGGACTAACATAGAGTCCGGTGCTAGGCGTAGAATCTTCGAAGCCTGGCTGCGTTCCATGGGTTCGGCTCGAGTAGACTAGTCGATGCATCCCGCAGTCGGTACGCTCCACTGGTTAGAACTTGGTCGATAATGAAGGGACCTTCCCATTTGGGCTCAAGTTTGTTCTTTTTCTTATCCGGCAGTCGTAGAACTAGTTCGCCAACGTTATAAGTTTTGGCCCGTACTTCTCTGCTTTGGTATCTGCGAGCCTATTGCTGGTAAAATGTGGAACAGGCTTTGGCTACGTCGCGCTCTTCCTCCAAGGTGTCCAGACTGTCCTGCCGATCGAGCTCGGCTTCTCTTTCTTCGTACATGCGCACTCGAGGTGAGTCATGAATTATGTCACAGGGCAAGACTGCCTCTACGCCGTACACCATAAAAAACGGTGTATATCCGGTACTACGATTCGGCGTGGTACGCAGTCCCCAGAGTACGGAGTCGAGCTCCTCTACCCAGTGCGTGTCAGACTCCGTTAAGGAACACACTAATCTGGGTTTAATGCCGCTCATTATAAGACCGTTTGCTCGTTCGACTTGACCGTTGGTTTCTGGGTGATAGACTGAAGCATAATCGAGCTTGATGCCCATTTTGCTGCACCAGAGTTTTACCTCGTCGGCCGTGAAGTTCGTGCTGTTATCAGTGATGATGTTGTGGGGGACGCCGTAACGGTGTACAACCCCGGATATGAAATCTATCACCGGTCCAGATTTGGCTGTTTTAACCAGTTTAGCCTCTATCCATTTGGTGAATTTATCCACCATGACCAATAAGTATTTTTTTCTTGTGGGTTCCCCCTTTAAGGGGTCCAACCATGTCGAGCCCTCAGACCACGAAGGGCCATGTAATGGGGATTGTTTGGAGGGCGGTGGGTGCCATGTGGCTTTGATTTGCAAAGAGCTGGCAACCGACGCAACGTTGGACCAAGTCCTGTGCATCTACCCGGGCCGTTGTCCAATAGAATCCTGTACGGAAGGCCTTGCTTACAAGAGCCCGGGCTGCGGCGTGATGACCGCCGAGTTCGGCGTGAATTTCTGCCAAAAGGTTCCGCCCTTCCTCTTCGGAGATGCACCTTTGAAGGACCCTGTAGGCCTTGGATCGCCGCACTATGCAGCATGCCTCATTTTGGTCTTCCGGAAGTTCCTGTCTAGTTAGGTAGGCCAGGAATGGTTCTATCCACGGGGCAATAATGGACATTATTTCGTGGGCTGAATGTGTTATTTCGGTGGCGGAGCCTCCGATTGTGTCAGAGAGTTCGGTATCGGGTATTTTGGCCGGGTCCAGACTGTTGTTACCGGTGTCCCCTTCCCATGCTACGGATGGCTTGAAGAGCCTTTCCAGAAATATGTTGGGAGGGACCGCGTCGCGTTTTGCGCCGATGCGGGCGAGGATATCCTCCACCTGATTGTTTCCCCGAGCCACATGGTGAAATTCGAGCCCCTCAAACCGAGCTGACATTTTTAGGACGGCATTGCGATAAGCTTCCATTTTCGGATCCTTGGCATCAAAGTCTCCATTTATTTGGGATATCGCAAGGTTTGAATCCCCGCGCACCTCTAGGCGTTGTATGCCCATGGATACTGCCATCCGGAGACCATGTAGAAGGGCCTCATATTCGGCTGCGTTGTTGGAGTCCGTATACATTATCTGTAGTACGTATTGAACTATATCTCCTGTTGGGGATGTTAAAATGACGCCAGCCCCCAGACCAGCCAACATTTTGGAGCCGTCGAAGTGCATGATCCAGTTTGAATATGTGTCGTACTCCTTAGGGAGTTTGGCTTTCGTCCACTCGGTGACGAAGTCAGCCAAAACTTGTGACTTAATAGCTCGCCATGGCTTGTAAGTTATGTCGAATGGGAGGAGCTCAATGGCCCATTTGGCAATCCGGCCTGTCGCATCGTGGTTATTCATAATATCGTTAAGTGGTACTTCCGAGGCTACCGTTATCGAACACTCTTGAAAGTAGCGTCGCAGCTTCCGGGATGCCATAGATACCGCGTACACTATCTTTTGATAATGCGGGTACCGTGATTTGCATGGAGTAAGGACAGTGGACACATAGTAAACCGGCTTTCGAAGGGGGAATTTGTGTCCGTCCACTTCTCGCTCGACGACGAGCACTGCGCTTACTACTTGATGAGTTGCCGCAATGTATAATAGCATTGGTTCGCCAATGTTTGGTGCGGCCAGGACTGGGTTTGTTGCCAATATGGCTTTTATTTCATTGAGTCCGGCCGTGGCGGCATCCGTCCACTCGAAGTGTTCGGTGCGCCGGAGGAGGCGATAAAGGGGTAATGCCTTTTCTCCCAAGCGGGAGATAAAGCGGCTTAGAGCCGCCACGCATCCGGTCAATTTTTGTATTTGTTTGAGGTCTATTGGGGGAGCCAACTGTGACAACGCTTGGATTTTGGCCGGATTAGCTTCAATACCTCTACTAGAGACAATGAATCCCAGGAGCTTTCCGGCTGGTATGCCAAAAATGCATTTTTCCGGATTGAGCTTGATGTCATATGTTCGGAGGTTATCGAATGTGAGCCTCAAGTCGTCTATTAGAGATTCGACATGCTTGGTTTTGACGATCACGTCATCTACATATGCCTCCACTGTTTTGCCGATCTGGTTTGCCAGACATGTCTGAATCATGCGCTGATATGTTGCGCCGGCGTTTTTGAGCCCGAAGGGCATTGTGTTGAAGCAGAATGGGCCGTATGGTGTGATGAATGCCGTTGCGGCTTGGTCTGGCTCTGCCATTTTAATTTGATGGTAGCTAGAGTATGCGTCGAGGAAACACAATGAATCGTGTTCTGCGGTAGCGTTGATGATTTGATCGATGCAGGGGAGGGGGAAGGGATCCTTTGGGCAGGCCTTGTTAAGGTCCTTAAAATCGACGCACAAGCGCTAGGATTTGTCCTTCTTTGGTGCCATCACCAGGTTTGCTAGCCAGTCCGGATGTTTTATGTCTCTGATGAATCCGACCTCCAATAGCTTGGCTAGTTCCTATCCCATGGCTTGTCTCTTAGGTTCGGAGAAACGTCGAAGAGCCTGCTTGACTGGCTTGAATCCTTTTAGGATATTTAGGCTGTGCTCGGCCAACTTGCGTGGGATTCCTGGCATGTCTAAAGGGTGCCAGGCAAAAATGTCCCAGTTCTCGCATAGGAACTCTCGCAGTGCGGCATCGACATCAGGGTTTTATTGTGCCCCGATGGAACCTGTTTTTGTAGGGTCTGTTGGATGGACTTGGAATTTACTATTTCGTCTGCCGGTTTAAAGGAGGTGGACTTGGATATTTTATCGAGTATCACGTCGTCCCTGTTCATCGTGGAGCGCAGCGCAGTTAGTTCCTCGGCCGCTAGGGCTTCGGATAGTGCCTTGAGGGCCAGTGCGGCTGTCTTATTTTCGGCGCGGAGTGCTATGTCCAGATCACTAGCCAGAGTGATAATTCCGTTGGGCCCGGGCATTTTGAGCTTCATGTACCCGTAATGGGGTATGGCTTGGAAGATTGTAAATGCCTCCCGCCCTAATAGAGCGTGGTATCCGCTGCTGAATAGGGCCACTTGGAATGTAATTTCTTCGGACCTGTAATTATCCGGCGTGCCGAATACCACATCTAGTGTGATTTTCCCAGCACAGCGTGCTTCCCGACTGGGGATGATTCCTCTAAAGGTTGTGCTACTTTGCTCAATGCGGCTCCAGTCTATTTCCATCTTTTGAAGAGTTTCCTCATAGATGAGGTTTAATCCGCTGCCGCCGTCCATGAGTACCTTGGTGAGTCGAAAGCCGTCCACGATTGGAGTGAGGACCAGTGCGGATGGTGCTTGGGCTGTTTGGAATTTGGGTTCGTCACTAGCATTGAAGGTAATAGCCGTGTCACTCCAAGGATTTATTTCTGCTACGTGGCAGATTTCGGCCATGCTGCGGAGTGTTCGCTTGCGTCTATTATTTGACGCGAAGGTCTCAAAGACCGTTAACACCGTATTGTTGTCCACGGGATGGTGCTCTGTGGTATTTGGGAGCAGTAGATCCTCACCACTTTTGGCCACCTATCGGAGTATCCAACATGCTCTAAGGCTATGCGTTGGTATTGCATCCGCTGTACTATGAATTTTGTAGGGTCTGTTGAGCCATCCCTCCAGTACGGTTCCTTGCCCCATAGAGGGCTTTTGCTTTTTGGTAGTTAACCCAGGTGTTTTGTGATAATGCACCCTTTTATTTCGGACTGGGTTTGTATTCAGGGCCGGATTATCCCAAAATTTTATTTCAGTTTTCCAGGCGCTTTCCATCGCACAGTACATTCATACTATGGACACCAAGTCGGCAAAGCGTGTAATTTCGCGGCGACTTATGGCGTTGAGGATTCCCTTGTCCATGCAATTATTGCAGAAGAATGAAATTGCATCTTCCTCGTGGCAGTCCTTTATCCTGTTCATGACCAGGAGGAATCTGGCCCAGTAATGGTGTACTATTTCTTTGGGCTCTTGCCTAATTTGGGATAGATCGCTTATGTTTGGGTGGGTGGGTGGAATTGAACCCGAATCCTCACCCGATGTGAGACTCAGGGGCCAAGAAGTTCCCGAACTCGGAAGTTTGGATTCTTGGATGTTTTCCAATAAATCTAGCCCGCTGCCTGACTCTAGGTTCAGGTCTTGAGTGACGTCCTCCCCTCCGCGGGTATCCGGCTTGGAGGGATCGGGAATCCGAACATAGCTAGTCCTTAAGATAGATGAAGGGTTGCCGCATTGTTCCTCCACCACTGCAACGTGATGGGTGACCTAGGGAGAGTTGATCTCTCTCAAATCGATTTTAGGCCCAATCTGATCATAGTCTGTAGCAACTCCCAGGGCGGCGATGCAATCCAAGAGCTCGTTCAGGGAAGAGAGCTCCATTGGATCTAACTGCTCGGCGAGTTCCGAGTTGACGTGGATATTGCTTTCGATGACCCGAGAAGTTATCGTCGGCGCGGCGGCCGAATAGGCGGTCATAAGAAAACCACCTAGCCGGAGTGTTTGGCCGATAGCCAAAGCTCCCTTAGCAACAGTGCCATCTTTAAAGACGGGATGAGACATCCTTACTGGTGGCGACGGCACAGCGGAACTCTCAACGAAAGAACCAATGTCGGTGTCAAAACCGGCAGATATCGGGTAGGGGGTCCCGAACTATGCGTCTAGGCCGGATGGTAACAGGAGGCAGGGGACACAATGTTTTACCCATGTTCGGGCCCTCTTGATGGAGGTAAAACCCTACGTCCTGCTTGATTAATATTGATGATATGGGTAGTACAAGAGTAGATCTACCATGAGATCGGAGAGGCTAAACCCTAGAAGCTAGCCTATGGTATGATTGTACGTTGTGGTTGTTGTCCTACGGACTAAAACCCTTCGGTTTATATAGACACCGGAGAGGGTTTGGGTTACACAAGGTCGGTTACAAAGGAGGAGATATCTATATCCGTATTGCCTAGCTTGCCTACCACGCCAAGTAGAGTCCCATCCGGACACGAGACGAAGTCTTCAATCTTGTATCTTCATAGTCTAACATCGTGTTTGTGAGGACCCATTCGACTACGTCCGTTTGTCTTCTTCATGGACTCGTTCTTCTTCCTTGCGGGATTTCAGGCAAGATGACCATACCCTCGAAATCACTTCTATCTTTGCTTGCTAGTTGCTCGCTCTTTTGCTATGCCTATGCTGCGATACCTACCACTTGCTTATCATGCCTCCCATATTGTTAAGCCAAGCCTCTAACCCACCTTGTCCTAGCAAACCGTTGTTTGGCTATGTTACCGCTTTGCTCAGCCCCTTTTATAGCGTTGTTAGTTGCAGGTGAAGATTGGAGCTTGTTCCATGTTTGGAACATGGTTATTTTGTTGGGATATCACAATATCTCTTATTTATATTAACGCATCAATATACTTGGTAAAGGGTGGAAGGCTCGGCCTTATGCATGGTGTTTTGTTCCACTCTTGCCACTCTAGTTTCCGTCATATCGGTGTTATGTTCCCGGATTTTGCGTTCCTTACACGGTTGGGTTATAATGGGAACCCCTTAATAGTTCGCTTTGAATAAAACTCCTCCAGCTAGGCCCAACCTTTGTTTTAGCATTCGCCACCTAGCCTTTTTCCCTTGGGAGTCGCGCATCCCGAGGCTCATCTTTATTTTAACCCCCCGAGCCAGTGCTTGTCTAAGTGTTGGTCCAAACTAGAGCCCCTTGCAGCGCCACCTCAGGGAAACTCGAGGGCTGGTTTTAGTTGTACGGATTGCTTATCCGGTGTGCCCTGAGAACGAGATATGTGCAGCTCCTATCGGGATGTCGGCGCATCGGGCGGTCTTGCTGGACTTGTTTTACCATTGTCGAGGATGTCTTGTAACCGGGATGCCGAGTCTGATCGGATTCTCTTGGGAGAAGGAAGATCCTTCATTGACCGTGAGAGTTTATGATGGGCTAAGTTGGGACACCCCTGCAGGGATTTGAACTTTCGAAAGCCATTCCCGCGGTTATGGGCAGATGGGAATTTGTTAATGTCCGGATGTAGAAAACCTGAAAACTTATCTTAATTGAAACACATCAACCACGTGTGTAACCGTGATGGTCTCTTCTCGGCGGGGTCCGGGAAGTGAACACGGTGTTGGAGTTATGTTTGATGCAGGTTGTTCTAGGATCACTTCTTGATCATAGTTTCTCGAACGTGCTTTGCTTTCTCTTCTTGCTCTCTTTTGCGTATGTTAGCCACCAAATATGCTAGTCGCTTGCTGCAGCTCCACCTCATACCTTTTACCCTTCCTATAAGCTTAAATAGTCTTGATCGCGAGGGTGTGAGATTGCTGAGTCCCCGTGACTCACAGATACTTCAAAAACCAGCTTGCAGGTGCCGAGGATACCGTGCAGATGACGCAACCAAGCTCAAAGAGGAGCTCTATGAAGATCTTGTCCTTTATGTTGTTTCGTTCTAGTCGATCAGTAGTGGAGCCCAGTTGGGGTCGATCGGGGATACCGTGCAGATGCCGAGGATACCGTGCAGATGACGCAACCAAGCTCAAAGAGGAGCTCTATGAAGATCTGTGTAGCATTTGGGGTAGTCTTCTTTTATTTTGGTTCCGTAGTCGGACCCTGATTGTATCTGGACGAATGTAATGTTCTTATTCATGTAATTGTGTGAAGTGGCGATTGTAAGCCAACTGTGTAACTCTTTCACTTATGTATTACATGGGTTGTGTGAAGATTACCTCACTTGCGACATTGCTTTCAACGCGGTTATGCCTCTAAGTTGTGCTTCGACACGTGGGAGATATAGCTGCATCGAGGGCGTTACTCATTCCTCGACAACTTTCAGGGCACTTACGTGCGACCACCAGATGCCGATGACTTGAGCCACTTAATTCAGCAGCCAGAGGAATCGGCCAGGCAATTCTAGACACGGTTCCTAACAAAGAAAAATCAAATCGTCGACTGTCCGGATGCAGAGGCCCTTGCAGCTTTCAAGCACAGCATCCACGACGAGTGGCTAGCCCGGCACCTTGGTCAGGAAAAGCCGAAATCTATGGCAGCCCTCACGACACTCATGACCCGCTTTTGTGCTGGAGAAGACAGCTGGCTGGCTTGCAGTAATAACATATCAAAGAACCATGGTACTTCGGATACCAAGGACGACAATGGCAGGTCACGTTGCAACAAGCATAAGAGCCACATTAACAGCGACAATACCGAGGATATGGCAGTCAATGCCGGATTCAAAGGCTCTAAACCCGGTTAGCGGAAAAAGCCATTCAAAAGAAGCACTCCGGGCCCGTCCAGTTTGGACCGTATACTCGATCGCTCGTGCCAAATACACGGCACCCCCGACAAGCCAGCCAACCACACCAACATGGATTGTTGGGTGTTCAAGCAAGCCGGCAAGTTAAACGCCAAAAAAAAAGATAAGGGGTCGCATAGCGATGACGAGGAGGAGACCCGGCAACCGAACACCGGAGGAGAGAAGAGGTTCCCCCCACAAGTGCGGACGGTGAACATGATATATGCAACCCACATCCCCAAGAGGGAGCGGAAGCGTGCGCTCAGGGACGTATATGCGTTGGAGCCAGTCGCCCCAAAGTTCAACCCATGGTCCTCCTGTCCGATTACCTTTGATCGCAGGGACCACCCCACTAGTATCCGTCATGGTGGATTCGCCGCACTGGTCCTAGACCGTATCATTGACGGATTCCACCTCACTCGAGTCCTCATGGATGGCAGCAGCAGCCTGAACCTTCTGTATCAGGACACAATGCGCAAAATGGGTATAGACCCCTCAAGGATCAAACCCACAAAAACGACCTTTAAAGGTATCATACCAAGTGTAGAAGCCCATTGCACAGGCTCAGTCACACTAGAAGTGGTCTTCGGATGCCCGGTTAACTTCCGAAGTGAAGAGTTAATCTTTGACATAGTCCCGTTCCGCAGTGGCTACCATGCACTTCTCGGGCGAACCGCATTTGCGAGATTTAATGTGGTACCGCATTATGCGTATCTCAAGCTCAAGATGCCAGGACCTCGGGGGGTCATCACAGTCAATGGAAACACAGAGCGCTCTCTCCGCATGGAGGAGCACACTGCGGCCCTCGCAGCAGAAGCGCAAAGCAGCCTTTTAAGGCAATCCACTAGTTCGGCGGTCAAGGACCCGGACACCTTCAAGCGCGTCCGGAGTAATCGGCAACTAGACCGCCTGGCACATTCCGAGCTCGCATAGCAATGCGGCCCCCACCCCGGTCCCAGCCGAATGCCAAAATTCATGCCACGCGTACATAATTACGCATTAAAAATACCATGGGCACAGGTGGGGAGGGGGCACGACTACGGCATGCCCCAAGATGCGGCTTAAACCGCACTAGGGGCTTCCGCTTTGTTATTTTTCTCTTTCAGGACTTTAATCTCTGGAAACGCTGTCCGGCAACATGATTGCCGAACACATGATGCAGCAACCAAGGAGGCAGAAAGCTACATCACACCATGGAACTCCCAGGTGGATTACGATAACGAGTGAAATATTTGCTTTAATACTATTCCTCAGCTTGCCCTTGGAAGGGACATGTCAAACAGTCCTACTTTTTTCTTATCGCACTACTTGTATCATTCTGCTTTAACGCACCTTTTTGAATAAACAATGCATAGCATCAGGACTATTATTGCATGCTTCCTTTTTATATATATGTTCATTCATGACATCTAGCACCCGTACACTCTAGTACGGCCAATACGCTAGGGGCTTAAGCATACCCCATAACACGGCGTGAGAAGTCCGAACACTTTTGATAGTGCGGCACCCCGAACTTATAGCATTATATGCATCAGCTCCGAATCATGTCTTGGGTCTATAGTTGGGTTTGCCCGGCTCCCATGTTTTGGTACCTTACGTTCCGCTATATCGGCTATGGTAGCACTAGGAGAACTACTGCGATTGTGCCCCGATTCTGCTGGGCTAAGCACCTCACTAGAGAAAGCTAAAACTGACTGTCATGATAAGGCGAGAGATTGGTCGCTGTTCGAGAGGTTTTCATGTCCCTAAAGATTTATGCCGCTTAGAGCGAGGAGTCGGCCCTGTCCGGCTTAAGGCGTGTATCGCGCCCCGAATTCGGCCTTCCGAATACTAGGGGCTTCGTCAAAATTTAAAATTATAGAATTCTATGGCTAAGTGAGAGTGATAATGCATTATAGTCCGATTGCGTTGTTCGTTGTGCTGAGCACCTCCCTCGAAGGACCCAAAAATGGGAACAAGAGTGCTCAGGTTTATCCGAACACCCCAGCACTCGTGGCATGGGGGCAGAAGCCGACGACTAGCCATCTCTCAGATTTGATAAACAGCCGAACAGAAGGTAATATTTTAAATTCAAACAAGCGTTGCATAGCGCATATGAACAAGTTTTCATAATACAGGATTACACGAGCAAGTTTACTCAAATATTACATCTTTCATACACTCGTCCGCTATGAGACGGGCACCCTTCAGGACACCTCAACGTACATCTCGGGGTGGCGATGCTCCTTGCCCTGCGGTGGCCCTTCCTTCACCAGATTCACGGCGTCCATCTTGGCCCATTGCACCTTCACATGGGTGAAAGCCCGGCGTGCACCTTCGATGCAGACGGACCGCTTGATGACTTCCAGCCGTGGGAAGGCATCCACAAGCCGCCCCACTAGGCCGAAGTAGGTGTTGGGAAGGGCGTCGCCGGGCCACATCCGGACTATAAAGCCCTTCATGGCCTGTTCGGCCGCCTTGTGCAGCCCGACCAGTTGCTTCAACTGGTCGCTCAGAGGCATCGGGTGTTCGGTCCCAGTATACTAAGACCAGAACAGCTTCTCCATTGAGCTTCCCTCCTCGGCCGGGTAAAACTGTGCGGCATCCAACACGCTGCGGGGCAAATCTATGAATGCTCCTGGAGAGCTCCAGATTCGGGTAAGTAACAAGTAATTTACTTTCACATGCTTGCTTTGCATATAGAATGCCTTACCCGCCGCTATCTTCGTCATCGCATCAATCTCCTGGAGGGCCTTTTGGGCTTCGGCCTTGGCACTCTTTGCACTCTCAAGGGCCGCGGAAAGCTCGGACTCTTGTGTCTTCAAGTCAAGCTCCAACGCCTCGTGCTTCGTCACGAGAGTGTGGAGCTCTTGCTGCACCTCGCCCACCCGTGCCTCATGCCTTTCCCGCTCGGTGCGCTCCTTGGTCGCTTTGTTTTCGGCCTCGGATAATGCTTGCTTCAGGGTCACCACCTCGGTCGTGGCCCCTGGCAAATTTACAGTGATCCTGTCATTTTGCAATCGCATTCTTTTTATATATCCACAGACTAGGTGTTACTTGCCCTTGTTCTCCTCGAGCTGCCTCTTGGCAAGGCCGAGCTCTTCCTCAGACCCTTTGAGGTCTTGCTTTAGTGTGGCGACCTCCGCAGTCAGTGTGGCAGAGGCCAGCAGCGAAGCCTACATACGCATATAGACATACTTATATTAGACTCCTGTGATATTGTTTGATCCTCTATTCGGCTTTTCTTTGTGAACACCGAATAGAGCATCAGGGGCTACTGTCTATGCGGTTATATTTTTCCTATATTTCAAATACTTACCTCAAAGCCTGTTAGAAGGCTGGCACAGGCTTCAGTCAGTCCGCTCTTGGCGGACTGAACCTTCTGGATCACCGCACTCATAATGGTGCGGTGCTCTTCGTCGATGGAAGCGCTGTGAAGCGCTCCTAGCAGATTGTCCGGTGCCTCTGGATGGACAGAGGTCACCGGCACAGGCGTCTTGCCCCTCTTGGAAAGAGGCCGCCTGCCTGAGTCCGGAACCACTGGAGGTTCCGGCGCAGTGTTCGGCTGAAGGCCGAACTCGAAGCCCTCGGGAGCCTTACCCTCTCTGCTCCCGGAGTCCGGAAGGTCGCCTTGAGGCGCCTCCGGGACTGTCTCCCCTCGACCCGGTACCTCTCGGGATAGTACCTCGGCATTGTCCGTTGGGCAAGGGGAGGTGGCGGTCAGAAGTGGATCGCTATCCATATCCGACGAGTCCAAGGAGCCGCCCGACGATACGTTGATACGGGCCTGTGGCGGTCTGCATAATCATAATTCGGCGTTAGGAGAAGCAGTGCGACAAAGGTATGCTATGAGTTACTCTGGCATCCGAATACTTACGACTTCGCCAGGGGCTTGGCCCTGAGCAGCCACTCGTCTTCGCCTTCGGAGGTGATGGTGGAGTAGTCCGGAAGGAGAGTCCTTCCCTTCTTGGACCCTTTGGCCCCCCCAGTTGGGGCGGCCTTCCTTTTCTTGTCTCCCCCGACTGGAGGGGGAACATCTTCATCTTCCTCCTCGTCTTCGGGGGAGGAGTGCGTCGCGGAGTTATCGGACGATGAGTCCGATAACACCTGGCGTCGGGAACTCCTTCGGGTTCCCTTGGCCTTCTTGGTCTTCTCCGGCACCTTGTAAGGAGCCGGAGTCAGCATCTCCGTCAGGAGAGCGTCCGCAGTGTCTTCGGGCAGAGGGGTCGGACAGTTAATCTGCCCCGACATCTCCACCCAGTCCTGTCAAAGGCATGGAGCTCAGACCCCGCACATGATTAAGCTAGGGGAAATAAAATATCCTACCGGATGTATAGAACTCACCGAATGTGCTGGGCGCTTCGCGCTTATCCCGTGGTCCTCGGTGAGAGAGGGAGGGACCTCAGCGCCCTTGAATAGCACCCTCCAGACGTCCTTGTGCGTCATGTCGATGAGCTCGCTCAGAATCTGGTGCTGGGCCGGGTCGAACTCCCACAAGTTGAAATCCCGTTGTTGACATGGGAGGATCCGACGGATGAGCATAACCTGGACTACATTGACAAGCTTGAGCTTCTTTCTTGCCATATTCCGGATACATTTCTGGAGTCCGTCCAGCTCCACCGATGAACCCCAGGACATGCCCTTCTCCTTCTAGGAAGTGAGCCGAATGGGGATTCCGGATCGAAACTCAGGGGCCACCACCCAGTTGGTGTCGCGCGGCTCGGTGATGTAGAACCACGCCGATTGCCACCCCTTTATGGCCTCCACGAAGGAGCCTTCTAGCCATGTGACATTGGGCATCCTGCCCACCATGGCTCTGCCGCATTCTACTTGTTGTCCTCCCACCATCTTCGGCTTGATATTGAAGGTCTTTAACCACAGGCCGAAGTGGGGCCGGACGCGAAGGAAAGCCTCACACACGACGATGGACGCCGAAATGTTGAGGATGAAGTTCGGGGCCAGATCATGGATGTCCAGCCCGTAGTAGAACATGAGACTGCGGACGAATGGATGAAGGGGAAACCCTAGTCCGCGGAGGAAGTGGTGGAGGAAAACTACCCTATCGTGAGGTTCAGGGGTAGGAACGATCTGCCCCGCAACGGGCAGCCGATGCGCGATATTCGCGGCTAAGTATCTGGCTCCGCGTAGCTTCTTGATGTGTCCCTCCGTAACGGAGGAAGCCATCCATTTGCCTCCCGCTCCGGACATGTTTGGAGAAGGTTGAGGGGAAGGATGTGGTCTTGGGTGTTGGAGCTCGAGTGCACAAGAATGGATGAGCAAGGAGGAAGAAGGCGTGCGTAGAAAAAGGTTAAACCTTGTCCCTTTATAAGGGCGGCTGAAACTATGCGCCCCCACTAGCCTGGTAAAACTCGCTTATCCCCCAAGCGCCGTAATCGGTGGCGCGGTTGGGTTACCCACGCCCGTATTGATGAGAATCCCGTAATAAGGGGGACACGATCTCTGCTTTGACAAGACGTGTCAAGAAACTGCCTCGCGTTATGTGGGGGGCTAGTTAAAGGAAACGGTTCGAATAATCACCGGGCCATGGCATAATGTCATGTTGCCAAAACGTGTCAACAGATTAGATCTGTGGAAATATTATTCTCTCTACAGTGGTATGTCGAACTTATTTTGCAGGGTCGGACACTATCCTTGTATTCAAATTCTTCCATGGTGTATTCGGAGGAGGAACCCGCCTTGCAATGCCGAAGACAATACTATGCGCCGGACTCGTCGTCATTGAAGCCTGGTTCAGGGGCTACTGAGGGAGTCCTGGATTAGGTGGTCTCCGGACAGCCGGACTATATCCTTTGGCCGGACTGTTGGACTATGAAGATACAAGATTGAAGACTTCGTCTCGTGTCTGGATGGGACTCTACTTGGCGTGGAAGGCAAGCTAGGCAATACGGATATGTATATCTCCTCCTTTGTAACCGACCTTGTGTAACCCTAGCCCCCTCCGGTGTCTATATAAACCGGAGGGTTTTAGTCCGTAGGACAACATACAATCATACCATAGGCTAGCTTCTAGGGTTTAGCGTCTCCAATCTCGTGGTAGATCAACTCTTGTTATACTCATATCATCAAGAATAAATCAAGCAGGACATAGGGTTTTACCTCCATCAAGAGGGCCCGAACCTGGGTAAAACATCGTGTCCCCTGCCTCATGTTACCATCCGCCTTAGACGCACAGTTCGGGACCCCCTACCCGAGATCCGCCGGTTTTGACACCGACAATGAGAGAACTCGTTAATTTTATATCCTTAAAATATTTCCGTTCTCATTAAAAGGTGATGCTAAGATATGGTTTAATTCTCTTGATCCTGGTTGTGTGCGTAGTCCCTAGGATATGATTTATTACTTCTCTGCTAAATATTTCCCTGCTCATAAGAAACAAGCTGCTTTAAGGAATATATATAATTTTGTGCAAACTGAAGAAGAGAGTCTCCCACAAGCTTGGGGGAGGCTTCTCCAATTACTTAATGCTTTGCCTGATCATCCTCTTAAGAAAAATGAAATACTTGATATCTTTTATAATGGACTAACCGATGCTTCCAGAGATTACCTGGATAGATGTGCTGGTTCTGTTTTCAGGGAAAGAACGCCAGACGAAGCTGAAATTCTATTGAATAATATGTTGACAAATGAAAATAATTGGACACCTCCAGAGCCAATTCCTGAGCCTATTCCTAAACCAACTCCGAAGAAGAGGGGTATTGTATTTCTCAATCCTGAAGATATGCAAGAGGCAAAGAAATCTATGAAAGGAAAAGGTATTAAAGCTGAAGATGTTAAGAATTTACCTCCTATTGAAGAAATACACGGTCTTAATTTACCGCCTGTTGAAGAAACATATGATCTTAATCTTTCACCTATTGAAGAAACTCATGGTCTTGATAACCCGACACAGGTAGTAAAGGTAAATTCTCTCTATAGATTTGATAAAGCTGAAATACCATTTCCTAAGTTTGCTAGCCCATGCTTAGATGAGTTTGATAAATTTATGGCTAAGAAAGAAGATTTTAATGCTTATTTAGGTAGACAATTGAACTAGAATTCAAGTATCCTTGAACACTTGGGTGATTATATGGCTAATGTTAAAGGTGAACTTAAACTTATTAGTAAACATGCTTCTATGGTTACCACTCAAGTAGAACAAGTACTTGAGGCTCAAAATGATTTGCTCAATGAATTGAATAGTAAGGATAATGATAATGTTGTTAGAGTTATGACTAGAGGTGGTAGAATGACTCAGGAACCTTTGTATCCCGAGGCAATCCTAAGAGAATTGAGCAAGATTCTTAGAGAAATAATATAGATGCACCTAGTTCGTCTAAAAGGAAGAAAAAGAAAAAATGACAGGACTTTGCATGCTTCTAGTGAACCTGTTAGTGAAACACCTGAGAATCCAAATGATATTTCTATTTCTGATGCTGAAACACAATCTGGTAATGAACCTGAAACTAGTGATAATGTTAATAATAATGTTCATGATGATGCTCAACCTAGTAATGATAATGATATAGAAACTGAACCTGCTGTTGATCTTGATAACCCACAATCAAAGAATCAACGTTATGATAAGAAAGACTTTGTTGCTAGGATACATGGTAAAGAAAGAGAGCTTTGGGTTCAGAAACCCATGCCTTTTTCTCCCAAACCATCCAAGAAAAAGGATGATGAGGATTTTGAGTGCTTTGCTGAAATGATTAGATCTATCTTTTTGCGTATGCGATTAACTGATATGCTCAAAACCAATCCTTATGCTAAGTACATGAAAGATATAATTAAAAATAAAAGAAAGATATCAGAAGCTGAAATTTTCACCATGCTTGCTAATTATACTTTTAAGGGTGGAATAGCAAAGAAAGTTGGAGATCCAGGAGTACCCACTATACCATGCTCCATTAAAAGAAACTATGTTAAAACTACTTTATGTGATCTTGGAGCCGGTGTTAGTATTATGCATCTCTCTTTATATCGTAGACTTGATTTGAATAACTTGACACCTACTGAAATATCTTTGCAAATGGCTGATAAATCAACTGCTATACCTGTCGGTATTTGTGAGGATGTGCCTCTTGTAGTTGCAAACGTTACTATTTTAACGGACTTTGTTATTCTTGATATTCCCAAGGACGATAGTATGTCTATTATTATTGGAAGACCCTTTTTGAATACTGCAGGGGCTGTTATTGATTGCACTAAAGGCAATGTCACTTTTCATGTTAATGGTAATGAGCATACGGTACACTTTCCGAGGAAACAACCTCAAGTTCATAGTATCAACTCTATTGGAAAAATTCCATCGATTATATTTGGAGGTTTTGAATTTCCTCTTCCTACTGTCAAGAAGAAATATGATATTCTTATTATTGGGGATGTGCATATCCCCATTGAGGTAACATAGTGTTATTCGAAATTTCTCCGGTTCCACGTTATTCGGAATGAGTTCATTAACAAGACTTGATCAACCTTGTTAGTGGATTCCTTTTGATGATCATGAGATGGATGAAACTAGAAGGCACAACCATCTGTACCCCACTTTTACTTTCTGTTATTTATATTAAAAAAATAAAAAAAATTCTATCTATTATCTGATTATCCGTGCAATATAAAAATACCCCGAAAATAAAAGTGCTCCAAATGCCCTGAAATTTAAACATGATTTTTCCTAGAATATTTGAGAATATTTGGCACTGAGAACACAACAGGGGGGTCAACCACCTGCCCACGAGGGTGGAGGGCGCGCCCTACCCCCTGGGCGCGCCCCCTGCCTCGTGGGCCCATGGTGGCCCTCCTCCACTTATCCTTTCTCCCACACACTCCTTCTTCCTCCCCCAAGCACGAATATCCAGCTCAAACCCGAGTCCAAGCTCATTTTGCTGCCATTTTCGATCTCCTTGCTCAAAGAACCTCTCACAAAACTGCTTGGGGAGATTGTTCCTTGGTATGTGACTCCTCCATTGGTCCAATTAGTTTTTGTTCTAATGCTTTATTCATTGCAAATTTTTACTGCTTAGGTGACCCTGTTCTTGAGCTTGCATGTCAAATTTATATGGTCAAAAGTAGTTTTGATGCATGATATAGGCTCTAGGCACTTGTAGGAGTAGTTGCTATCAATATTATTGAGTTTGGTTTACTTTTATTTTGAAGTTACTAAAAATTTCAGAAATTTTTCAGAGGAAGAAATATGCTTAGGAAAATGTCCCAAGGTGGTTCTTCAAGGAAGCAAGGACCCAGGCTTGCAATGCGTGATGCTGATGATGAGCCACCAAGAGACGCCCCAGTGCGTCCTTGTGAATGGCCTTCTGAGAACTTTATGGATCGAGCGGGAATTAAGGAAGAATTTAACGCATATTTGCGTAACGCTGATCTTGTGAGCTTCGAAGAAGAGAAGTGCAGCCAGTATCACAATCTCACTAGTTCCTTTGTGAGGAGGTTTGAATTTTCATCTTCACGTAATTCTCCAACTGTCCTGTTTGATCTTTATGAAAATTCTTACACTATGGACTTAGAGGATTTTACCACTCCTTGCAAACTTCCAGAATGGTGTAGTATAAGGGATCCTCGCAAATCTGAATTTAGAGATTTTCTTGCTAGTATAACTGTGGGAGAATCTAGAGATATAACACAAGCCACCATAGGGAGCATTCACTTTCCTGCTATACATTATTTTGCTCTCTTCATAGGTAGATGCATTAAATTTAAAGATGAGGCATGTCACATGTGTGTCCCTGACCTCAGTATTCTTAGGAGTGCTGTGTTAGAAGACAAATCTTATAATTGGGAGCCATTGTTGCACGTAGGTTGCATCTTAATAGATTTAATGGAGATTTCTTTGGTGGAATTTATGCAACCCGCATAGCTAATTTTCTTGGTGTAGCCCTACGCGAAGATGATATTGAATTACCCCTGCTTACCTATACTTTAGTGCTATGGTTCACCACTAGTTTGTCGAGAGGAATGAATCACCTCTCTAGTATCGTTTAATCTTTGACAGACGTCGTGCTGTCCATATTACTCTCCCTGCTCCTGCCTTCTTTGATCATCAGGCAAAAGGAAGATATGTTATTACAAGAGAGGAGGGAGATGAGTACGAGAGGAGAGCGGAGGCCGCTCGTCGCCACGCTGCAGCTCAGTAGGTGATAGCTGCTGCATTGCAGTACGAACCCAACTATTATTATGGATATCCGCCAGGCCAGCCGTGGCCATAGACCAACTTAGTCCAAAAGCCTAAGCTTGGGGGAGTATGTATTTCCCACCGACATTACATTCATGATTCACAGACTCATTGCTAGATGTCGGTGCTCATACTTTTTCATTGTATCATCCATGCTAGTTTATTTTCCTTTTTATGCTTTCTTCTTGTGTGTTTAATAAACCTTAAGAAAAACCAAAAAAATTAGTTGTAGCTTTTAGTTAGTTTAATTTCCATGCTTGTAGTAGTAATTAAAAAGAAAACCCAAAAAGATTTCTTGTTCTTCTTTTACTTGTTGGGAGCTCTCCTGTGTAAATAGTTTTATTGCTTTTCTTTTCTTTGGGGGTTGATAGGAGAAGACCATAATTAAATTGTTGAAGTGGCTCTTATATGCATTATTTTTGATCTGACAAAAGAGCCCATATTGCCTTGTCTTCTCCTGTTTGTTGAATGCTTGTAGATTTCAGCTTAGTCCAATGCACGTGCACTATTATTATTATTCACACTGTTCGGTCGTGCAAGTGAAAGGCAATTATGACGATATATGATGGACTGACTGAGATGAGAAAAGCTGGTATGAACTCGACCGCTTTTGTTTTTGTAACTATGATTTGTTCATCGTTCCTGATTCAGCCTATTATGAATAAACATGTTTGCAATGACAACTAGAGATCATAGTTCCTTGTGCCATGCTTGATTAGCTATAAGTTATAATGGTTTACCTTGCGTGCCAACATGCTATTAAAATGGTTATGATGTGGTATGATAGGGTGGTATCCTCCTCTGAATGATTTAAGTGACTTGACTTGGCGCATGTTCACGCATGTAGTTGAAACAAAATCAACATAGCCTTCACAACATTTATGTTCATGGTGGATTATATCCTACACATGCTTGCATTCGGTGTTGATTAATTTTAATGCATGTTCATGACTGTTGTCGCTCTCTAGCTGGTCGCTTCCCAGTCTTTTGCTAGCCTTCACCAGTACTAAGTGGGAATACTTCTTGTGCATCCAATCCCTTAAACCCCAAAGTTATTCCACATGAGTCCACTATACCTACCTATATACGGTATCTACCTACCGTTCCAAGTAAATTTGTATGTGCCAAACTCTAAACCTTCAAATAAATATCATGTTTTGTATGCTCGAATATCTCATGTATCAACTAGGGCTGTCTGTATCTTCCATGTTAGGCGGGTTATTCTCAAGAGGAGTGGACTCCGCTCCTCACTCACGAGATAAATGGCTGGTCACCGGGATGCCCAGTCCCATGCTTTATGCAAACAAAATCAAAATAATTGCAAACAAAACTCCCCCTGGGACTCTTGTTAGTTGGAGGCACTCGTTGTTTCGAGCAAGCCATGGATTGATGCTTGTTGGTGGAAGGGGAGTATAAACTTTACCATTCTGTTTGGGAACCGCCTATAATGTGTGTAGCATGGAAGATATCGCCATATCTTGGTTGTTATGTTGACAATGAAAGTATACTGCTCAAAAATATTATTCACCTCTGTTTCAAAACCGAGTTCTGGCACCTCTACAAATCCCTGCTCCCCTCTGCGAAGGGCCTATCTATTTACTTTCATGCTGAGTCATCATCCTCTTATTAAAAAGCACTAGTTGGAGAGCACCGCTGTCATTTGCATTCATTATTGTTAGTTTACATTGAGTATGACTTGACTGGATCTCTTTTACCATGAATTACAATGTCTAGTCAGTCCTTGGTCTTTAAAGGTGCTCTGCATTTATGTTTTACAGTCTCAGAAAGGGCTAGCGAGATACCATCTTGTTATATCATATTATGATTGTTTTGAGAAAATGTTGTCATCTGAGATTTATTATTATTTCTCGCTAGTTGATTATGCTATTGATATGAGTAAACTTGAAACCTAAGCGTTATTGTGAATGTGGTAAGTTATAATCTTTGCTGAAAACTTGAATGCTGGCTTTACAAATTTACAACAACAAGAGCAAACAGAGTTTGTAAAAGTCTTTTTATCACTTTCAGTTTGTCAACTGAATTGCTTGAGGGCAAGCAAAGGTTTAAGCTTGGGGGAGTTGATACGTCTCTGTCGTATCTACTTTTCCAAACACTTTTGCCCTTGTTTTGGACTCTAACTTGCATGATTTGAATGGAACTAACCCGGACTGACGCTGTTTTCAGCAAAATTACCATGGTGTTATTTATGTGCAGAAACAAACGTTCTAGGAATGACCTGAAACTTCATGGAGCAACTTTTTGGAAAATATAAAAAACACCTGCAAAAGATGAAGGCCAGGGGGCCCACCACCTGTCCACGAGGGTGGGGGGCGCGCCTGCCCCCCTAGGGCGCGTCCCCCTACCTCGTGGGCCCCCTGGTGCCTCTCCGACTCCAACTCCAACTCTATATATTGTGTTTCGGGAAGAAAAAAATCAGGGAGAAGAATTCATCACGTTTTACGATACGGAGCCGCCGCCAAGCCCTAAAACCTCTCGGGAGGGCTGATCTGGAGTCCGTTCGGTGCTCCGGAGAGGGGAGTCCGTCGCCATCGTCATCATCAACCATCATCCATCACCAATTTCATGATGCTCACCGCCGTGCGTGAGTAATTCCACCGTAGGCTTGCTGGACGGTGATTGGTTGGATGGGATCTATCATGTAATCGAGTTAGTTTTGTTAGGGTTTGATCCCTGGTATCCACTTTGTTCTGAGATTGATGTTGCTATGACTTTGCTATGCTTAATGCTTGTCACTAGGGCCCGAGAGCCATGATTTCAGATCTGAACCTATTATGTTTTCATCAATATATGAGTGTTCTTGATCCTATCTTGCAAGTCTATAGTCACCTAATTTGTGTTATGATCCGTTAACCCTGAAGTGACAATAATCAGGAGTTCATGTATTCACTATGTGTTAATGCTTTGTTCCATTTCTCTATTAAAAGGAGGCCTTAATATCCCTTAGTTTCCGTAAGGACCCCGCTGCCAGGGTAGTACAAAAGATGTCATGCAAGTTCTTTTCCATAAGCACGTATGACTATGTTTGAAATACATGCCTACATTATATCAATGAACTGGAGCTAGTTCTGTGTCATCCTAGGTTATGACTGTTACATGATGAACCGCATCCGGCATAATTCTCCATCACTGATCCATTGCCTACGAGCTTTCCATATATTGTTCTTCGCTTATTTACTTTCCCGTTGCTATTGCTATCATCACTACAAAATACCAAAAAAATTACTTTTACTACTATTACCTTTTTGCTACCATTACCACTACTATCATATTACCTTGCTACTAAACACTTTGCTGTACATATTAAGTTTCTAGGTGTGGTTGAATTGACAACTCAGCTGCTAATACTTGACAATATTCTTTGGCTCCCCTTGTGTCGAATCAATAAATTTGGGTTGAATACTCTACCCTCGAAAACTGTTGCGATCCCCTATACTTGTGGGTTATCACATCATATTTAAATTGAAGAAACTTGAATTGAGGGAATCTGAAAGACTCAAAATCTTTTAAAAGAAGGACAAGAACCCTTTAAATTGCATCCAATGAATCCAAAATTCCCTAAAATAGTTTTGAGAATTTTGGCAAGGGTTCTATACCAAACCAAAATTTTGGAACATTTTTAAGGAATTATTTGGTCTCTGAATTTAAACAATATTCTATTTGAATTTGAAAATTGTATTCATAATATATAAGAATATATTTTCAAAAACCCTGAAATATTTTATGTGCATCTGGAAATTTCCAATGTGCAACATAAAATTTTTTTAGAGGAATCTTTGGCACTAGTAGAAGTCATTGTGATTTTCAAAAAGTGGCAAATAAATAAATAAAAAGAAAACAGAACAGAAAAATAAAACAAAGCAGAATCTTACCTGCTTACCTCGCCCAGGAGAGAATTGGCCCAGCCCACCTGGCAACTTGCCAGTCATCTTCAATCTCTGCTAGTAGGCAGAGGGAGAGACATCGCACGCAGCCGAGCGCGCCACCTCCTGCTTCGCGCTGGCTAGCCTCCCCCGAGTCCACCTGCACGCCTAGGAGATGAGGACGACCCCCTCTCACTTTCCCCTCCTTCCTCTGCCTCGCCCCCTTCCTCTGGCCTCTCTTCCTCGCGCCGCTGAGCACACCCGAGACCGCCGCTCGCCGTAGCCATGGCCACCGGCCACTCCACTCCCTACGGATGAGACCTCAAGCTCCTCATCATCGTCTTCTTTATCCATGCTGAGCCAGGCAACCAGGGAAGCACCATAATGCCGTCCCAGACGTCTTCTTCAATCTTGGTGCCCGGAGATCCTCGGCATTGATTCGTTGCCCGACGGCCGTCCCCGTGCCTGCCGACCTCTCCGTTAGCCTCTATGTGAGCTTCCGCATCGAACTCGTCTCCTCCATCTCTGTTTTATGCTCGCTAGCTCTGATCCCCACCATGCCGTGAGCTCACCGCCGGCGTCCTCTTCGCCGCCGTCTTTTTAGCTCGCGGTAGTCGCACCTGAGTGCACGGTCGTGCTCCTGATTACGCCAGGAAGCCGTAGACAACCCTAGTCCGGCTCCCTGTGCTCCGTAGCCCCGTGCCCGTGCACCACCGAACTCCGGCCGCCACCCAACTCAATGGCATTGCCGCTACGGTCCACCTTGCTCCCTCCCATGGCCACCGCCAGATGCACGCGTGCGCCAGCAACCCATAGCCATAAACCGTGCTCGAAACCGTTCCCTGTAGCGCCTTCTGCAGCGTCTCCGTCAACGGTTTTGTTCGCCACCGGCCGAACTCCGGCGAAGCCGACGTGGCGACATCATTAGCCACTAATGACCCTACTAATTAACCCCTAACCCACTTACATATGGGCCCCACGCCTTAATTAACCATAGTTTAATTCCTATTTAGTTTTAACTAATCACAATGGCCCCACGCGTCAGCGTTGACCTTGCTCGCCATAGCCATGGTCGAGCCCTCTACTCGTGTGCATGGCCAGAGGGGTTGGCTTGTGTCCCTGTCCTGCGGGCCCTGCTTGCTTAATTAGTGGCTGACCCAATTACTAATCCCCTACCTAATAAGTTTAGGAGCAATGCTACATGCATGGGTGTTTTTTTACAAAGAATTACATGGATGCTTAGCTGGAATAAACTGATTGGAAGAAAATGGGATGAGGGGCCCACACCCCCTGAAAATCAGGGGGCAGTGGAGATTAGTTAGCGATAGTATCCTGTAAAACGCCCGTATTATTTCATTGATATAGAATTTTCATTAGTTTAGTATTAACTAACCCCCATCACTGTCAGGGTATGACTAGTGGGCCCTATTAGATAAGATGACTAAATAAAACCCTGTTAAAATATACCCAATGACATACGGGCCCCACCTATCATATTTGACCGGATAACAATCAACTTAGTTGACTGTTGACATGGTCAACTGGCTTGTCTGGCCCCACTGCCAGCCTCACACACACTCTGGTTGGGTAGACTTTTGGGTGCCCATAGCTTTCTACTATTTAATTTCGAATTTATATTATTCCTGGAAATTTAGAAAATCCTTTAAACTTTAGAAATTAATATAAAATAAACCATAAGTCAGATGAAAATAATTTATATATCAAAGTTGATCAGAAAAATATAACGAATCTGAATATACCATCCACATACCTACCACACCCCTCTAACATAGAGAACATTGACATTTTGCCACTGGATCAATATACCGGATAATACCTGAAGCTGGGAAAATATTACCAGATACTTAGTGATGCATTAATGCATACCATCATTACATATTGACCTGACATGCATTGTGTTGCATTTTTTGCTCTGTTATTTATCTGTTTCCCCCTCTCCCCTATTCTTTCGGTACACCCCGAGACTGCCGGTGAGCCACAGTATGACTACATCGACAATGACCCTTCCTTCTCGGAAGAGCTTCCAAGCAAGCAAAACCCCATTGATCATTCCAATATCACCTATTCTTTCCCTCTACTTCTTGCACTAGAGAGTCGTTACAGTTGATGCTTTATGGGTAGATCCTATTATGTTGCATAGCCTATTTTTGTTAAATAGTTGTTGATACTTTACCTTTTATCCCATATACTTAGTATAGATATGCTTGAGTCTCATCAGTGGCCCTACATCCTTGTCTGCTTGCCATGCTATACTATTGGGTCATGATCCATTCGGGAGATGATCACGGATATACAATATACTACTATAATACTTATGATATTGTTCGGATGTCGGGGCTGAAAGGACAGGTGGTTCCATCCAGGTAGTGGTGGGCATGGGTTCCCGACGGCCCCTAAGTGATTCTTTGTGGTTGAACGACAGGGCAGGTAGAGACAGCCTAGGCGAGAGGTGGGCCTGGTCCCTGGTCGGTGTTTGTGGTTACTTAACAATAACATGCTTAACAAGATTGTGTATTTGATTGAGACTGCCACTGGCATATACGCACTAACCGCCGTGCGGATAATGGTTTATGGGGCCCTCTGCATCGCACGATTCTTCAGAAAGCTCCTCAGATGTCACAGTTCAGAGAGGCGGGCTGATTTGTTGGGGTGAATGGTAACCACCTGCTTGTGTATATAGAGGTGGCTTTGGTCCCTGGCCAGTATCGCAACACGCAGGAGCGCTTAGGGTGATAGGTCCATGACCCCTTCGCACTTGGGATTTAGACCGGCGTGTTGACCTCTCTGGGAAGTCTAGGTTGGACTACGGCGTGTCGATTGCCCGAGGTCGGGCATTACCTAGGAAAGTGTGTCCGGCCAGAGGTAATTGAGCATATAGGGTAATGTGGTGCACCCCTGCAGGGAAGTAATCTATTCGAATAGCCGTGTCCATGGAAACAGGACGATTTGGAGATGTATCCTGACCTTATACTACTTAAACCGAATACTTTTTAAAATACACCCAAATAAGAGACAAATACACCCAATGATCGCTTTCTCTTAGGGGGACGAGGAGAGGATCTTCGGATAGGTTTATTGCTATACAATGTTACATGATGTTACTATACAAGCTCCTCTCTTCTACTGCTGCAAGATGATGGCTGCAAGAAGATGTAGACTTGGATAGGATGAGCTCCTCCCCCTTATTCTGGCACTTCCGCAGTTTAGTCCACAGATACTACCCCATTTCTTTGATATTGATGCATATGTAGTTTAGATCTGATGTAAGTCTTGCGAGTACTTCAGATCAGTACTCACGTTTGCCTTTCACCCCTTTTCATTCAACCTAGTTGCTGCTAAGGGAGTCCTGGACTAAGGGGTCCTCGGACGTCCGGCCTGTTATCTATGGGCCGGACTGATGGGCTGTGAAGACATGAAGACCGAAGACTGCACCGTGTCCGGATTGGACTCTACTTGGCGTGGAAGGCAAACTTGGCAACTGAAGATTCCTTCTTATGTAACCGACTCCATGTAAACCCTAGATCCCCTCGGTGTCTATATAAACCGTTGGGGGTAGTCCGGAAAGGGGACCACACATATACTCATTACCATATTCATAGGCTAGACTTCTAGGGTTTAGCCATTACGATCTCGTGGTAGATCAACTCTTGTAATACTCATATTCATCAAGATCAATCAATTAGGAAGTAGGGTATTACCTCCATAGAGAGGTCCCGAACCTGGGTAAACATCATGTCCCCTGTCTCCTATTACCATCGACCCTAGACGCATAGTTTGGGACCCCCTACCCGAGATCCGCCGGTTTTGACACCGACATTGGTGCTTTCATTGAGAGTTCCACTGTGCCGTCGGCAGAAGGCTCGATGGCCCCTTCGATCGTCAATAATGATGCTATCCGAGGAGGAATCTTCCTGCCCGGACAGATCTTCGTATTCGGCGGCTTCGTACTGCGGGCCAACTCGCTTGGCCATCTGGAGCAGATCAACAGCTACGCCCCTGGCCATCAGGTCAGATTCGAGAGCTTGAATTACGTTGCAGACATCCGTGGAGATTTGATCTTCGACGGATTCGAGACCACGGCAGTCGCTCCCCATTGCCCCGACGAACATGGCTTAAACCTGTCATCGGGCGGCACCCAGGAGATAGCTCCTGTAGCAGCTCCGGCTTCAAATCCGGAGTAGATCAAATCGCCCGAAGATGGGAAGCTTGACTCCATCATAGGGGCTACCGATTCTGCGGCGTTGGAGCCGCACGCAGATTGCACTTCCTACGGTATCCGCATCAACGAAACCACGGACTCACCTCTGACGTGGAACTCCGAACCCTGCGAGCCCGCATATACCGAACTCGATCGGTTACCGATATTCAAGTTCAGCGTCGCAGATGTCTTCCAACACGCGCCCATGGGTGACATACTAAACTCACTAAAAAACCTATCCCTGGCAAACAACCCATCACCGAACTATGTTCGGTTTGAACTTTCAGCGGACGATGAATAATTTTGTTTCCCACCCGCCACCCAGCTCATCGCCACTGTTGAAGACCTAACCAACACGCCCGACCCCTTCCCCGAAGACATCGATGGTTTGGACGACGATGAGGGGCAAGGCTAGAGCTTATTACCCGTTCGACATGGGAAGACCACTTCCTAGTATGACATGTGTATGAAAGACACACCTTACGTCACTCTCGACGATGATAAGGAGAATCCGGTCGAGAATAAACCGCCTGGTACACAGCCCGGAAACCGGCACCCTAGGCCACATCACCCAAGAGAAAACACTGCCAACAAAGACCCTGCTGAGGTAGAATCCGAGCAGGATGAACAGGAAGGCGGGCAGGACAGCTCTGATGAACAGACCACATATGGGGACTCGGAGGGTAGCAATTATCTCCCACCCTCCGAGGAAGAGGAGATCCTCGGCGATGAAGACTTTATCATGCCCAAGGAACCTCTCGAGCATGAGCGCTTTAAACGCCAGCTTATAGCCACTGCAAGGAGCCTAAGAAAGAAGCAGCTGCAGCTTCAAGCAATCCAAGATTTGCTCAATGATAGATGGACCGAGGTCTTGGCCGCTGAAGAACATGGCCTTAGCAGCCCAGTCAAAAGCCACCCAAAGAATAGGTGGCTCCCGCAATACGATGGCAGGGCGATGGAGCCCATACCACCATCGAAATGCGGCAGGCCAACCATAGTTCGGTCCAGTCCAAGCAGCAGCCCAAGCAGAGCACCATACCAACCCATCCGGCCGTCAAAACAAAACAGCTCGGAGGAATACCCGCGATATCAACCAATACACTGAGGGTAGAGCAAGACGTACACGATCGACTTGCAGATCACGAAGATATATCCTGACTGACGATGATGGTTGCCTATTCGGACGCTATAAAGCCGACCATGCCCAGGCCGTACACTGTAAGCGGAACCCACCGGAGGTGCTTCATAGTGTGGCCCAACATAGAGGAGCCACACACCCTCTCTACTTCACTAACAAAGTAATGGAGCATGAATTCCCAGACGGGTTTAAACCCATCAACATCGAATCATACGATGGAACAACAGATCCCGTGGTATGGATCGGGGATTACCTCCTTCATATTCACATGGCCTGTGGAGACGACCTCCACGCCATTAAATACCTACCTCTCAAGCTTAAAGCGCCCGCTCGATACTGGCTAAACAGTTTGCCAGAAAATTCCATCGTCAACTAGGAAGATTTGGAAGACGCCTTTCAAGGCAATTTCCAGGGAACATATGTCCGGCCATTATACGCCGATGACTTAAGTCACATTGTCCAAGAGCCCGGTGAGTCAGCCAGGGAGCTCTGGACCGGGTTCTTAGTCACAAAGAACCAAATTGTCGACTGTTCGGACGCAGAAGCCCTTGCGGCCTTCAGACACGGCATCCGGGACGAATGGCTAGCGCATCACCTCGGCCAAGAAGGACCCAAATCCATGGCAGCCCTTACCGCTCTAATGACCCGCTTCTGCGCAGGAGAAGACAACTGGTTGGCTCGTAAAAGTAACGACGCCAGCAGCCCGGGCTCCTCCGAAATCCGAGTTGGCAACGGCAAGCCACGACGAACCGAACACAACAGTCGCGGTAATATACGTGACATAGCGGTGAACGCCGGATTTCACAGTCCGATGCCCGATCAACGGAAGAAGCCACTAAAGGCAAACTAGGATGGACCATCCACCCTTGATAGGATATTTGACCAACCATGTCAGAATCACGGTCACACTGATATGCTAGCTAATCATACCAACCGAAACTGTTGGGTCTTCAAGCAGGCAGGCAAGCTTAACGCTGATTATAAGGGGAGCAGGCCACCAGGCGATAAAGATGACGGATCGGCTCGCCAGCAAAATGCCAGGGGCCAGAAACAGTTTCCCTCCGACGTTCGACTACTCCAGGATCATGAATAGCAGTCTGTCTGGCAAAACTTGCACCTCGCACACATCACTACTCACTCAAGATACCATGGGCATCGGCGGAACCATAATAGGGACAACCCTGCAAGCATTCCCGTAACGTTTTTTATCTGCTTACTTTATTTTTCTATATCATCCCTAAATAACAGGTGACCAGCGGGACAACATCTACAACGGACTCTATCGGAGTTCGGATCCGTATGCTCACCTAAGGGGCTACTTCCGTCAAGGATTCCCCCCCCCCCCACCCGAGGACAGGCGACGCAGACGTGAAACAGGAGGTCCAAAATAACATTTTGTGGACCATACTCTTTATTCCGAGCCTGTAATATGCCCTTTTTCCTCTGATCCCGACCCCGAGCATGTCAAATAGCCGGGTTCACGGTTCCTTTTATTATTATTATACATACATAAATTTATCACTGGCACATCGCCTCGTTCTTAGTAAGTCTCATATGAACTGATCGTCCATACTCTTTTATAGTACGGCCTTAACGGCTGCTCTACGGATACACCTCGGCATACCCTGCCAGGGGCTCGACGTGGGAACGAATGAGCTGCCAGTAAAAGTCCGAACAGCTCTATAGCGAACTTCGGCGTTGCAAGTTTGGCCTTATATGCATCAGCTCCGAATCATTGTCTTGGGTCAATAGTTGGGTTGCCCGGCTCCTGTGTTTGCTACCCTGCGTTCCGCTCTATCAGCTAGGGTAGTAAAGGGAGAACTACTGCGATTGTGCCCTGGCCTAGACCGGATGAGCACCTTAGTTGAGAAAGCCGAAAACTGACTGTCATGATGCGGCGAGAGCTGGTCAACCACTTGACGACTTATTGGAATCCTTAGCAATTCTCCGTGTAACATGAAGGATCTTTTTCAGATCAGGTATGCAAGGCACCACACGCCACATACACACCAGGGGCTATGTCGTAGCCGCACCATAAAACTCCTATGGTTAAGTGAAAGTGTTAATGCCTTATAGTCTGATTGCCTGGTTCACCGCATTATCACCTCCTTCATGGACCAAGACGTTGGATAAAGAGTGATTAAATGCTTTGCCGAACACCCCCGTACTTCCTACAAGGGGGCTGAAGCCGACGATTGGAAAATTTTCAGATTATATTAAAACAACCACACAGGAGGAATTCAAGCTTTCGAGCAAAACACAAATAGATTAACTATAAAGTTGTCTTTTACAATCATCATACACCTCACTCGAACATTATTTTTTTCGAACATTGACCCTCTATCAAGCAGGCGGCCTCCAGGACGTCTTCAAAGTAACTCTCCAGTTCCAAATGGTCCCTACCCCAGGTGGACCCTTCATAGTGACGTCGATGGCCTTCATCTTTCCCCAAAATGTCTTGACTCGGGCAAGGGCCATCCGTGCACCTTCAATGCACGCCGATCGCTTCACAGCATCGATTCGCGGGACCACGTCGACAAGCTTCTGCACCAAACCGAAATAACTACTCGGCGCAGGCTCGGTTGGCCACAACCGGATTATAACATCCTTCATGGCAGCGCCAGATACCCTATAAAGTTCGGCCCATTGGGATATCTGCTCATTAAGCAGCAGCGGGCGCTTCGACGCACCGAACCGTGACCAAAAAAGTTTCTCCGTTGCATATCCAGCTCGCACTTGGTAATACCGTGCTGCATCGGAAGAACTCTTCGGCAAGTCCAAATACTCGTCTGGAGAACTCCACACTTGGTTCAGCTGAGCATAGTCCGGGTCGACGAACTTAGTCTGCAGCAGAAAAGGCTTTCCAGCCACTATCTCTTTCGCCTGCCGAACTTCCTGACGAAGTGCTCTGGACTCTGATCGCGCTTCTTTCGCCTCCTGTCGGGCCTTGTCCAGTTCGGCCGCTACGGCTTCATTCTCCTTTTCGAGAAATTCGCAGCTGCCAGCAGCGTTCTCCAAAGCGAGTGTCATCGTGGATACCTTCTCCTCACCATGGCATCGCGTAGCTTGTTCAGCCTTCAGTTCAACTGATGCCTCTTTAGCAGCAGCATCACTAAGCCGGACCCGCTCCTTGGCCCGGACTAGCTCCGCCCAAAGAACCTCCACGGCAGTAGCACCATCTGCATTGTATGCACATTTAATATACAACACTTTCCTGCGTCAAGCACACGGGTGTAAAGAATGCTCTAAATACGTACCTTGCGAGTAGTCAAGACGCCTGTTGATCAATGCAATATCATCCTCCGCAATATCCAGCTTTTGCTGTAGTTCGGCCACTTCCATACTCTGGGCAGCCACAGGAGGGGCAGCAGCCTGTATTTCAAATTAGACCAAGGTTAATACCTGAGCATATCTCTTTGATCCTCCGATCGCTTCCTTCAATTCACTCTTAGAAGGCTCGTATAAGCCTCATTCAATCCACTCTTCGCGGATAGAATCCTTTTAACCACCGTAGCCATCAAAGTACGGTGTTCTTCTGAAAGGGATGCTCGTCGTAGCAAGTCCGTCAGCGGCTCCAGCACCCTTGGGTCTTCGGAAACCGCCGCTGAAGTACGGCCTTCCCATGAAGGATCCCGCCTACTTACCTCCAGAATCGTCACCGGCTGTAAACCGGACGGTTTGGGGACTCCAGTCTTGATCCCGGAACCTCGAGTGACAGAGGCGCCGCCTTCAGGTAACGCCGTCTCCATTTCTTGTACCACTTGGTGTTCGGGAGGAGCCCTTTGGGATGATACCTCGGTATCATCCCCCCTATCGGGCTATGGGGCCGGAGAAGGCGTATCACTCTCCATCATCTCCGGAAGAAGATCTCCCGAGGAGGAGAACGATTGAGAAGCACCAGGCGTTAACCTGCATGGATGAACATATATCGGATGATTACTTCACTAATAGGAAAAGAATGAGGTGCCCCAGCCACGCTTACGTTTTGTTGTGAGGTTCATCCTCATCATTGTTTGCCCGGCCCAAGCCGCTCGATGACGGTGTTTTTCCCTTCTTGGAAGGCTTCCCCTCCTGACTTTCGGAGGCGGCCTTCTTCTTGCCATGGAAGGCTCCCTCTGCACTTTTGACCTTGGGTAAAAGGGTTTCGGTTTCCCTGAACGCGGCCACCTGGTACGGTGTCGGAACCAGTATCCTTGTCAGGAGGTCGGTCGCAGGGCCTTCGGAAAGAGGCACCGGACACCAGATCAGCACCGCTTTCTTCATCCAGTCCTGTACAGGGACGGGTTGTTCAATATCTTGTTAAGAGATACCTGAATGGAAGGTGCTTGGATGCCAAATACTTACCGAAGTGTTTGGATGATTGCAGTCAAGGCCAACGTCTTCGGTGTTGTCCGGCCATTGCTCTCGTTCCCCGAAATATAATTTCCACATTCCTTCGTGCGTAGCGCCGAAGAAGTGATGTATGGTCCGCTACCCTTCCGGGTTAAACTCCCACATACGAAGAGGCCGCCGCTGACATGGCAGGATCCGGTGGACTAGCATTATTTGAATGACGTTCACAAGATAGATGCCCTTCTCAATAAGGCTTCGGATGCGACTTTGCAGAGTCTGCACTTCATTGACGGATCCCCAGTCCAATCCCTTATTGACCCATGAAGCAAGTTGAACTAGAGGGCCGGGTCGGAACACAGGTGTAGCCGCCCACTTGGAGCTCTGCGGCTTGTTGACATAAAACCACCCTTGCTGCCACAGGTCTGAAGATTTGGCGAAAGATCCTTCGGGCCAAACCGTGCCGGCCAATTTGCCTATTACGACGCTGCCGCACTCTGCCTGCTCCTCCTCTGCCACCTGCGGCCTCACATCAAAGGTCTTGAGCCACAAACCTAAGTGCGGAGGAGTCCGGAGTAAGGCCTCACACGTGACGGTAAATGTCGAGATGATGAGAATAGAGTCCGGGGTCAGATCGTGAAAATCTAGCCCATAGTAAAACATGAGCCCCGGGACGAAGGGGTTAAGCGCAAACCCCAAACCATGAAGGAAGTGAGACACAAATACAACCCTCTCGCCAGATCTGGGGGTCGGTATGACCTGCCCTTGCACCGGAAGCCGATGAAAGATTTCCGAGGTCAGGTACCTCGCTACGCGAAGCTCCGCAATGTCCTCCTCTCTGACAGAAGAAGCTACCCACGGGCCGTGATGGTTGGATCCGGACATGACTAAGGCTGGTGGTGATTGGAACCCGAGGGTTGGAACTTGGGGTGGCTGGGGTTGAGGAAGGAGCAAGCGCAAGGGAAGGAGAAGAGACAGGCTCTCTATAAAAAGGCCCCAGATATTGGGCGTCTCTCCCAGGGTCTCTAAACTTACCTATCACCAAGGAGTTGTACCTAGGGACGGTTGGGTTACCCACGCCGCATTAATGAAAATCCCGTAAATAAAGGGACACGATCTTTGCCCTAACGAGACGTGCCAGTAAAACCGCACCCCAAGACATGGGGCGGCTCGCTAGCTGACGCTTGGAAATAGCAACCAGGCAAGCATGATTTGATATCATAAACAATTATCAACAAGTTGAGCTCGTGGGATATTATACTCTCTACACATAGGTCCGGATATACTTACTTCGCCCGAAGACTGTTCTGGAGTTTGGAAGGAGGGACCCGCCTTGCAATGCCGAAGACAGATCTGCACGCCGGACTCCTCGTCATTGAAGCCAGGTTCAGGGGCTACTGAGGGAGTCCTGGACTAAGGGGTCCTCGGACGTCCGGCCTGTTATCTATGGGCCGGACTGATGGGCTGTGAAGACATGAAGACCGAAGACTGCACTGTGTCCGGATTGGACTCTACTTGGCGTGGAAGGCAAGCTTGGCGACCGAAGATTCCTTCTTATCTAACCGACTCCATGTAAACCCTAAATGCCCTCGGTGTCTATATAAACCGTAGGGGGTAGTCCGGAAATCGGACCACGCATATACTCATTACCATATTCATAGGCTAGACTTCTAGGGTTTAGCCATTATGATCTTGTGGTAGATCAAGTCTTGTAATACTCATATTCATCAAGATCAATCAAGCAGGAAGTAGGGTATTACCTCCATAGAGAGGGCTCGAACCTGGGTAAACATCGTGTCCCCTGTCTCCTGTTACCATCGATCCAAGACTCATAGTTCGGGACCCCCTACCCGAGATCCGCTAGTTTTGACACCGACAGCTGCAACAACTGGTAGCATCGCGGATGTAGGTTTCCCCGGCGGTGCCAACTATGTGGAAGCTGACGACTAGGAGTAGTCTGGACGTCCCAGGCAGGAGGCCTCGCCTTTCGATCTAGTGCCGTTGTTTTGCTCAGCCTTCTTAATGCAAACTTGTCTAACTATGTATGTACTTAGATAATATTTGCTTCGATGACTTATGTATTATGGGTCCTCGTGGCCGTGGCTTGTAAGAGCATCTGCAGCCGTTGGCCCCCAGGGGGCTCGAAAAATTGCCACCTGGGGGCGAACCGGCGCTAAAATCGTCTTGGGGGCAATCGTGTTCCTAGCTGCCGTCCCCAGGGTCGCCCCCGGACGCCCTTTTTAAAAAAAAAATTTAAAATAAATTTGACTAAAATTCCAAAGATTCGGCAAACAGGACATAAACTTCAGCATTCTACATTTTTTACATAGAAAACATAAAATTTACTAAAAAACAAAGATCCACAGCCACAGGCCGAATAATTCGCTGAACGCGGTGTAGTCGCCGTCGTCATCGTCACCGCCGTCGTCGTCCTTGTCCTTCTTCATGCTGCTGGACCCCTGCCCGGGGTTGCCCTGGCGGACAGGTTTGGCCGGTGGTGGCGCGTCTTCATCGCTGTCTTCAAGCATGATGGCGCCCCCTTCATCGCGCCCATGGTGTGGCGCGGCGATCTCCGCCAGGGCGTGGCGCTGGCGCTCCATGTCCAGCCAAGCCCAATCTTCCCGCACCCACTTCATGGCCACCATGTCATCAAGCACCGGCTCCGTCTTCATGGCGGAGAGCCCGGGATCCGTCTTCGGCTTGACGAGGTGGGAGAAGCCGAGGAGGAGGCACACCCGCCCTTATTGATGACGATGTCGGCGCTGTGGGTGCGCCTGCCGAGTGGTGTTTCCGTGGCTCGGCCTTGATGCTGAAGAGCACCAGAGACACGAAGGAGTGGGCGGAGGATCAGGAGGAGGATTAAGAGGAGCCGGTCCTCCTCGGCATCCATTGGCCACCACTCCGGCGGGGGACCAGGGAGGCCGGGTACGTCAGCGGTGGATCGTTGCCGCCCTCGAAGTACTCAAGGATGGCGTGGAGTGTGCGGCTGGGGGCGCCCCACAACAGGCGGCGGCCGTCGCTGTTTTTGCTCCCCCACACCACCAGCGCGTTGTTGATGGAGGCCAGCTGCTCCGCCTGCCGGCATACGAAGTATGCCGCCCACGTCTCGTGGTTTCCAGCGTCGTACTCTGGGATGGCCCACTGCTCCTCCGACAGAGACGCGCACGCACGCTCGATCTCGGCACAGAAGTAGTCAGGGCGCGTGATGTTGTGCAGAGGGGGGACAGGGACGCCCCCGGCGCTGAGCCTCCACCGCCCCGGCGCGTGCATGTCGGGAGGCACCGGGTAGTTGGCTTTGTGCGGGAAATGGGCTTCCCACTCGTGCAGAGAGCGGCGGCTGAAGCCATTGGCCGTCGTCCCATCGCCGGGGAACCTTTCGCCCATCATCTGCGGTGGCTGTGAACGGGGAGGTAGAGGAAAGAGAGCTCGTCGGTGGCGGCTATGCACGGGGGAGAGAGAGGCTGCGGGCGGGTGTGTCCACCGGCGAGCGAGGTGCTGCCTTATATAGCGACCGGGGGTGGCATCTTGTGTACGCGTGGCGGGAGGGGGCACGTCGCCGCACCGCGCCGCCCGTGAGGAATCAACGAAAGGCTGACCGGCGGCAGCCTTGGCATTGATTCCCCATGGGAAACCAAGGCAATGTGAGGACGATGTGGCGCGGGGGTCGCTGACTCGGCGGGCCCGCCGTTCGTTCACGCCAAAAATGATTTCCCAGGTGCCCCTGGCCCCCCTTAGAGCTCCGAGTTTGGCCTGGGTCTGCCGGCGCTAGTTTTGGGCCTAACCGGCGATAAATGGGCTCCTGGGGGTGTGACTGGGCCATTTTTTGGGTGCCAGCGCGGCTAGAGATGCTCTAATATAAAGATTTATGTTTGTTCCTTGTGTCATAGAGTTGTGTTGTGATACTAACGTGAGTCACCGTTCGTGATCGTGCATGGTGCATGTATGATTAGTGCATCATTATAAACAGGGCGTCACAAGTTGGTATCAGAGCCGACTGCTTGTAGGAACCCCCTTCCAAACTCCTTGGTCGATGTTGAGTCTAGTCTTGAAAAACTATTTTCTAAACTACTAACTGTGTTGTGTGGTTTACGGACCCACATTTGCTACGGATGGGATTAGGATCCTTTATTTTGCTCATTTACTCTGGGATTCTAATTTCTCTTCTCTTCAGGTTAAAGATTTTGCTAACTCTAACTCTAAGTTCACGCGACTATTTCTCTCCGGAGATCCATTTGTTGCCACTACTCTCTTTATTCACCAGAAAACTCCGAAGATATTCTCTGATGTTCTCCCAAGAACTTGTGCTCATAGCTTTTTGCAATTCCCTTCCACCATTATAACCCCTATGGATAACTACATACACCTGCCATTCATACATTCATTCCCAGGTGCTTTTGTTATTACATGATACCCCAAAATACTCTTCGATATTCCAAGAATCCTTTGTGTCTACTGCCTTCCAGTTCATTTCCACATAAATACACCTATGAATAATTCCTCACCCTTACCATGGATTAGTTCATCCCAAGTTCTTCATGTGTTTCACAAAATTCTTTGAAATGCTATTCGATCTTCTGAAAATCCTTAGAAGCCTATTGATCTTGAAATTCTTGCGTGCTTGCATTATGGTTAATTCCATATGTCTACTAATCTTCGTTGACATCCCCAGTCATTGTCATTTTGAGCCTAATAATTCAATATGTTCACGAATACTCGCAATCATCATTCGAAACTAGAATTCGTCCTTCTGGCTCAGGCGTTATTCGGGAAATGAGTTGGTTCTCGGCAAATCGAATCTTGATTGATTGCCCATCTAATTCTATTCAACTTAATCCTCTTTTGATCAGAGCGTCTGCTTCTTATCCTCCAATTTGGAAATCGTAATTCCTTTGCAATTAAGCTTTGAATTATTCAGATAATTCCATAAACCGATGTGCTTGCATTCTTCTGGTTGAGTACCGATACTCACAGCATATTATTTGTAGACCACCTAATCTTTTGGTGGATTACTACCTATATTCCTTCGTGTTTTAAATCACTGATGAATTTCCCCTGATACGACATGCCTCTAGCGAATTATCTCATCTACTATCATCAATCTCTGCTTTCTAACTTGCATCTATTGCTTCCATAAGTGTGTTGTACAGGTTCCTAAAATGCCCCGATGGGTTATATATATGCTTCTGCCATTTGTGTGAACCAGAAAACTTCTACATGCCTTACTCTACTGGCGTTTCCTCAAATAACATTTCAACAAACTTCATCGAAAGCAAGAAGTGAATGAAAGTTATGCTTTGAAGAAGTGGGAGTCGACCTGGAACTTTTTGTTCATGCCCATGGAAACGATGTAGACCATCATGGAAGCTTCTTACAAAATATTTATTCATTGTATAAATCTTCCACTTTCCTTAACTTGACTACATGCAGTTATGGTTCTGACCATGGTGACCTCATTTGATAAATCCATTCTCGTATCTCGTCTATTTTTGACAAGGTTAAAGCACCTGTCGTCCACAGATGAACGATGTAGTTCAACTTCTATTATGTTATACCTTTGAGTATTGCCCTCTGGTATCTCGAGGATATCGTGCCATTGCACTACATCTTATGATTTTTTATATAAAGTAATACCTTTCCCTGTCTTTGTCATTCCCCGGGTTCCGAGTTGTTAGTCACTCGAGAACACCGATAAGTGAATCAAATACACACTACAATTCAATACCCCTAGTAATTTTTCTTGCTTAAAAAATGGAACTTGACCTCGTCATTCCTAGCCTGCCGGCCACGTCCTTATTATGCTACCTTTAACCATGCAACCTCATCCTTCTTTGGTGCACGAATTCTTTAGACGATGAGCAAGGCTTACATCGAGTTTTCAACATCATGACTGTTTGTCTTGAAAAGCAACTCCAATTCCAAACTGGCATCTTATCTGTTGTTCCCATAACTTTACACTTCACTATTCCTTTGCTTGATGCCATCACTGTTCGATTGCATCCTATTTAAACCTCTGGACGAAATGTGTTGTCATCATCATTAACATTTTGACTTACTCCAAGTCGTGAATCGATTTCATGATAAGAAATACCATCTATGCCCCTCGATAATTGGTGTTGTCATCGACAACATCCTTGACTTCCTACCAACACAGGCTTGGTCATGTTCTGATTGTACCTTGAGTTCCTTACTAATTTTGAAATTGTTCCTTGCGCATTTCTTTTGATCTCTAGACCCAACCCTTACTTGAAACACCATGTTATTGCTACCCCAAAGCATGATTGTGGTACTTAAAAAATCAATAAGAACATTGGGAGCACAATGCTAAATGTTTCTTCATAAATTATCCAAGCACCATTGTATGGGTAAACATCATGATTCTCATTGCCCCTATTTATCTAAATGATTACATATTTGTTGTCCTGTCATGTATATGAGCTCTGCTTGTCCTTGGGAAAGGTATCCTCCTAATATTTGAGTATAAACACATTTCCCTTTCCATTGGTTTGATTAATCTATTAATCACTTTTTCCTTTCTGTTGGTTGGTTTAACCTTTCTTATAAATGATATGATGCATTAATAATTCCTTGCTTATATAAACACCTCGGTGTACTACAACTCTATCAGTAAGACTGTGTTACTATTGTTGATGACATTCCGGTAACCACTGATGGACGAGAACTTTGCCTATTGGTCTGCCTCGTATGAATGAGCAGGAAATTGGTTCTCTTCATCCCCCGCCCTTTTTACTGATGTTGTTGCCAACATAGTAGAGAAACTGTTCTCTAACGAACCTTGTATCGAGATTTCACAGGATGTCACCACCCTTCTTATTCATCATGGTGGTATGCATGTGGATCACTTTGATTTTGATCATCCTAATGATTCATAAATGCTTGAGTCCTCAAATACATACTAGCACTATAAAAAACACTTCCATGATGATACGTCTTTGTCATAGTAGGTCACTTTTTCTGACATGCATTTACATGCATGACTATTTTATGACAGAATCAAGATAGTCATACATGTTCTATCGAAGAAGTGTTCCAGGACAATAATTAAATTATCATCATGGAAGTTTCCACTTCCATGACAATAAATGGCGCGTCATGGAATTGCTTTCATCAAGGGTAACCGACACAAGGCATCCACAATAACTGGTCGTCGTTAAGCGATCGGGTCCAGTTTTGGTTCTGATAACCCGTTAATAGCCCAGACCAATGGTGATTATCCACATGTACAATTCTCATTGGCCGAAGGAACCACATGTCAGTTCTACGCTGTGACAAATGTCAACTGTCCAATGGACAGGAGGCACCTATGATACTTCGACACATGGCACGACCCAACAGTGGCCCATTTAGGTCAAAAGGTCGGGCCTGTCAAAATAAGCAGGCCGGCCCATTAGCGGACTACTTGCTCTAGCCCATTCACAACCATGACCCATAAGAGTTACGCAAAATTGGCCCGTCAAAGTCCCATTATAGATTTGACACCATTCCGGCCCATCGTCAGTTCCATCCCGTTAACAGTCCGCTAAGTCTTTGGGCTCAATTGTGGCCCAAGATTCTTTCGGTCTGTTAGCAACTCATTATACATATGGGACAATATCCCGTCGGTACGTCTTTCGGCTTTTTCTCGGCACGTATTGTCTTTCGACTTGTTAATGGTCCGCACAACAGTTGGGCCTTTGATGGTCGCATCTGATTTTGGGACCATTAGCGGCCCACATTCTCCATGGCACAATTACAGCCCGACCAGACTTTCGACCTGCTAAAAGCATATGTTGTACATTGGGCCTCTTGTGGCCCAAAATGCTTTAGGCCTCTTAATGGTCTGACATGAAATGGGCCAAGACAAAACCCACGTTTATTTCGGCCTGCTAGAGGCCCGCGTGGGCGGTTTCCATTACTGCGTCCATATCGAGCTTTTGCCTGTTAACGGCCTAGTAAGAGCCCTTATTACGATGGGCCCACATGAGGCCGAAATCCACTAATTGTAATGGGCCTAGTTGATTGGGCCATTTGAGCCATTATGAGCCCACATAAATTAGGATCCACTAACTATTAGTTGACCAGACCAATTAAGGCCCGCTTTGACTACCCATGTTTGTTCGTTCGGATGGCATCCATGTAATGTTCGGGCGTGTTGGCCCCCGTTTCATCATAGAATATACAAAGAATTATCCTTCTCTGTACTATCCCCTCTAAAAAACCTACACTTTACAATAAAGATATTAAGGCGTAGAAATGAAGAATAACCCTACACTATACAATAAAGAAATTACAGTTGATTACATCCAATGGGCATCATAGTTCACCACCAGTGATAATAAAGTGTACACAAACAAAAAATTACATACACCGGGCAAATAAAGCTCATACATCATGGATGCACATCAACAAAACTTATCATTTGAACTATAATCTCTTTAGAAAATAGGATTGGCCCGATTCACATAGCACAAATTTCAGTCTGCAAAATCTCCAATGCCTTTGTGGTTTCCTCGGTGTCTTATTTCATTTTTTTTGACTCATGCATCTGATATCTGCACCTCCAGTCTCAGCGTGTTGATTACATGTTGAGACACATATGCACATTTTGTTTCCACCTCTAGTTGATGCTATAGAACATCAGCACATTCCAATTCCAATCCTTCCTCATTCGGTAACATCCATGCCGCACTACTCTGAGAGTTTTGTGTTGATGTCACTTCATCCTAAAATGCTTTTGTAAGTACACATGACTAGGGCAAAAATATAGTTACAACAGTGAAGCGAGCAAGGAAGACTATCTTGTACATGTCAAAACAAGACTAAAAATAATGTACACGTCATGAAGCATAAGCAGGTGATATTTTAAACATTATAAAAATGGTAGTCTGTGCAGCATGCTTATAGAAATCTCTCTTAGCTCACCAAAGGATCATGATGTTGGGGCCAAATCCAAAACACATACATGTTACAAATTTAGACCACACACAACTACCTATAGCGACCCGACCTCAAACGGTCAAGTCTCTGTGCTTTAGAGTCATCCCTGGATCGGTAATGCTGACACACATAGTACTCGAAGGATTTATAATAGAGTAGCAATCACACACTTATTACATCGAATGTCTCAAAAGAGAATTTATTACAATAAATATGGCTTAAGGCCATCTAATACGATAACGGCGGAAGGCTTGGAAGATAAAGTGAGTCCATCAACTCCAACGGCATAGCTGAGCTGTACGGCAATGACCTAACGAACCTTACTCCTCGTCTGAAAAGTCTCCAACATAATACGTTGCAGCCCGAAAACGGGTTAGCGCATGGAATATGATGGCAATATAACACGGTAGAGCAAGAACATAATAATGCTATCACTATATGCATATTTGGTTGGTGGAAAGCTCTATGGTTAAAGTTTTGCGAAAAGCCAATTTTTCCCTACAACAAAGGAATAGATTTTATTTAACTATCATGGTAGTTGAAACATCATTGAGAAGGTTCCTCCAACTCAATCCCAATTAAAAGTAATTATCAACCCAACAATATTAATTTAGAGTGATGAGATACATATGATAATCCAAGTACTAGATACTCAAGATGTCCATAACCGGGGACACGGCTAACCATGATTAGTTTGTACACTCTGCAGAGGTTTGCGCACTTTTCCCCACAAGACTCGATCTCCTCCGTTGGATTTCTCGCACTACATGGTGTCTGAGAAACAGATGACCGAGACACAGCCTTTCAGAAGCATTAACTCTCTACTCCGAGTAGACTATACCACCTACAACCCACTACATCTGCTAGTCTACCTCTTCAAGAGCTTCACGCAACTTACTCAACTATGCTAGAGCCCATAATAGCTTGTGGCTGCACACGGAAGTTTCTAGCATGAAAATATCTCAGTTCCCTTTGAGCCTGGGTGGTGGACCTTAGGATTATCACACGGGTACTCCGGGATATCCTAGGACAACACTGGATTCTCCAGGTGCCCGACAAGCAATCCACCCAGATGTGTATTAAAGTTGCCACCTTAAGTTGAACCATTAATTAACAATCTCACATATGTCATGGTTTCACTCAAGCCCAGTCCACATCTATGACCATAGCATAGCAATATAGGCAGCGTAGAAGTAACTCCCAAGGGTTTGATAATAACAGGGCAATAGTTTCTACCTCATCAACTACTTCCCAATCCCACATGTTATCAAGTCCTAACCATGCAATGTTTGAGGGTTGAAACTAATGCATAAAAACTGGGTGGTAAAGGGATATGATCAAAGTGTTACTTGCCTTGCTAATGATCCGCAAAACCTAGAGACTCGTAGTAGCACGCTTTGCACTCCGGGTGTTCTATCTCAAACAAACAATAGCATACATAAGCAATCAAGCAAAGATGCATGGGTAAAACACAAATAAGAGATCTAACCAGAAAGTTCAACTTAAGAACTCCGGTTTTCAAAAAGAATCAAATCAAACGGAGCAACGAAACTCAAACTGCGAAAGAAACAAGATCCGATTACTAATTTGGAATAAGGTCAAATCTTATTGTATCAAAATCTTTTTCAAGTTGGTTAAACAAAAAGAGGGTTGCGAGACGAAACTCTAGGCGCTTGAATCGCCTGATTCCGATAAACGAGCGAAAAGTTATACTAAAACAAAAATTGGATCAGAAATCGCGATAGAAAATAATCACGGAAAATCCGAGAAAAATAAAAACCAACGAATAGACTAACGAACGAACGTTCGCTGTCTGAGGCTTAATGGTGAAAACCGTTCATTAAAACGAACGAAAAAACGGGCGTTCGCTAAATAACTAAACTGAAAAAAATAAAACGAATCGGATCTAGGGGTTTCAAAAAAACCAAACGGTTTTCTCACGAAAACCGAGGCGGTTACCTCGGGTCCGATGGGGTCTGGTGAGGTCCGGCAACGGCAGCGGCTTCGGTGCGGCGGCGGCAGCGGCGGGTGGCGCGGCGGCACGGCGCGGGGCGGCGGCAGCAGCAGCGCGACACGGCGGTGCGGCGGGCGGCGCGGCACGGCACGGCGGCGCGGCGTGGGCGGCGGCGCGGATCGGCGGTAGCGGCAGCGGCGGGCGGCGCGACGCAGGGTGGCGGCGGCACGGCGGCGGGCGGCGCGGCGCGGCACGAATCGGCGGCGGCGACGCGGATCGGCGGCAGCTAGGGTTAGGTTTAGGGTTTGGGCAGCGGCGCGGACGGGCTGTGGTGGGCTTCGGCGGCGCGACTTAGAAAGGCCCCCGGGTGGAGTCCCGCTCGGGTACGGCCCGGAGTCGGTTCACTTTTTTTAAATAATTCCGACGTGCGGAAAAAGAAAGAAAAGAAATACTAAACAGACTCCAAAAATCCCGAAATAAATTTTCCCCATCCTCTAAAAATAAGTCGGACAAGGTGAACATTTATTTGGGCCTCAAATGCAATTTTGAAAAATGCATATTTTTCCTAATTCAAATAAAATAGCGATAAAACTCCGAATAAAAATCTTATTTGATTTTAATATTAAATATTCTATATTTCTCTATTTTGAGGAAGTCATTTAATCCTCTCTCTCTTTTATTTTTATAAAATAAATAATCGAATAGAAAATAATTAAAATCAAATGATCCTCTTTCCAAAATTCGGGAAAACTAGAATATGAAAATAATGAAATCCCCAACTCTCTCCATAGGTCCTTGAGTTGCGTAGAATTTGTAGGATCAAGCCAAAATGCAATAAAATATGCTATGCAATGATGATCTAATGTATAACATTCCAAATTGAAAATTTGGGATGTTACATTACCGAACATTATATATATCTTGCGTATAAATAAGCAAGCAGTTAGCCATTCTGTAGCTCGTATTAACTAGCTGGAACATTGTGTGCCATCTTCCAAAAGAGTCTTAGGGAACATAATGAACTTCAGAGGGATTCATATAAAAACCTACTACAATAAGCAAAACTATGCAATCATTATCCTCGTATAAACTAGATTGTGAGCCTCATGCAGTAATAGTTAGTTAATAGACTTCAAAGCTTCAGACACACTTTACCAGAGTAATTAAATGGTCAGGTATTTAATTATGTCAACTAATAGTTATACAAGTACCCTACATCAGGCATATCGTTGTTTAGGCATCTCATTAACTGAGGACAAATAAAGCAATTGAAAAGAGCAATTTAACTATGCCTGAAACAAACACATAATTGAACTATTGAGTTGGTAGCATGCATAACCTCCTTGGCCTAGATAGATTTGAATCAATTGATGTATCATCTATATAATGGAACAAGTAATGTAACATGGTTTTCCCCCTATGAAGTATCTTGATTAGTATGTAATCAAGATCCTAGTAATGATAGGGATGCTAATGATGTGAACATGCATTTGGTTATGACATTTATGACATCAAGAAATCTACCATAGGAGGAAGGAGTTTCTTACTATTCACTAATATAAGAAGTTTTAGATATTTAAATGTAGACTACATCCATACTAAAATTAGTGAACATACACATCAAAATGTCTTTACATACATCTAATTTACAAAAAAATTAGAACATCTTATAGTAGTGAGTGGAGGGAGTATTAATCAATGACCCAATGACTGGGTTACATGTGAAGAACCATACGCAAGCAAAATGTCAGACAAATAGGATGCCTTGGAAATTTTAATACAGTGACTTACCATAACTGGTTGTACATGCTCAACGCTGCTCCTCCTTCTCTTGCAAGGCTCCTTCCTAACATCTTGTACTTGGAAATCCTGAATCTTTGCTTCATTGCACCCCCTCTGCAAGGTGACACAAAGTGGTTACTGGTCTCCTTACATGTAAGATAAATATGCATACTTTCCAGCCTCTGTACAACACCAGAACATGCATTTATAACAAAACGACACAACATAATTAAACATGTCACATCTCTTGCACACACTCAAATGAGCATACTTTGCGTGTGCTATGTAAAAACTAGGCGTACCTTCAAACCGGACCACCAGGTACAGGAAAAATGACTCTATTGTTTGCTTAGATTACACTTAAAATGCCACTACTCACGCCTGCGTCACACCTGACCCCCAAGTAAAAACAAACACGCAAGCGTTCATTGCCTTGCCCACTCGCTTCTCCTCTCCCCTTTCCCCCACCTCAATCCCCTTCCTACAACGCTAGGGTTCCTCCAGCGAGCTGCTGCCACAGGTCCCATCTGGCCTGCTCCTCGACGATGCTCTGTCTAGCTAGGCTACATGGGTAGCAGGTAGGGCCCCATCTCCTCGGATTCTCCTCCCTCGGGTGTCGCCCCTCACTCTCATGGTCTCAGTAGCTGCTCCTCCATGGTCCGTCCAACGCTCTACTCTGGCGGTTGTCGCACAACTACAATGACAGAAGGCACCTCGTTCCCCCTCCCCTCCTCCTAGGTCGTGGCCTTGAGGTGCTCTTGCGGGATGAGCTCATCCAACAAGGTGAGCATCTCCTCTGATTTTTTGCCAAATTTTCATTCTCATCTGCTATATGATGAATTGCTATGAGTCGTTGTTGCAGCTGTATGATGGATTGCTATGAGCTGCTGCAGCTATATGATGAATTGCTATGAGCTGCTGATGTATGATGAATTGCTATGAGCTGCTCGTGCTGCTATATGATCCTTTCAAGTGGTGCTGCTATATGATAATAACCAGCCACTTGGACCATGGAATTTTGATAAATAATGGTTCTTCATTTAAATTTAGGCAATGTTCTCTACATTTAAATTTAGGCAATGGGCTCTAATACGTCTCAAACGTATCTACAATTTTTGCTTGTTCCATGCAGTTATATTATCATTCTTGGATGTTTTCAATCATTTTATAGCAACTTTATATCATTTTCTGGGACTAACCTATTGACATAGTGCCCAGTGCCAGTTGCTGTTTTTTCTCATTTTTTACTTCGCAAACAATCAATACCAAACGGAGTCCAAATGCATCAAAATTTTTGGAGATTTTTTCTGGACCAGAAGGAACAACTTGGGCCGAAGAAGTACCAGAGGGGTGCCTCGAGGGCCCCTAGGCGTGCCCAGGTGGGTTGTGCCCACCTCGGTGGCCTCCCACACCGCCTCTTTGCTCTATAAATACCCCGAAAATCCAAAAACCCTAGGGGAGTTGACGAAACACAATTTGACCCGCCGCAAGTTCTAGAACCACGAGATCCAATCTAGACACCACACGGAGGGGCTCATCATCCTCAGTGGTGCCTCTTCGATGATGTGTGAGTAGTTCATTATAGACCTACGAGTCCGTAGGCAGTAGCTAGATGGTTTCCTCTCTCTTTTGATTCTTGATACAATGGTCTCTTGGAGATCTATTTGATGTAACTCCTTTTGCGGTGTGTTTGTTGGGATCCAATGAACTTTGAGTTTATGATCAGATCTATTTTATCCATGAAAGTTATTTGAGTTTTGATCTCTTATATGTATGATTGTATATAACCTCATATATCTTCTTCGAATCTTTGGTTTAGTTAGGCCGACTAGATCGATTTTTCTTTCCATGAGAAGAGGTGCTTTGTGATGGGTTCGATCTTACGATGCTCAATCCCAGTGATAGAAGGGGAAATGACATGTATGTATCGTTGCTATTAAGGATAAAGATGGGGTCTATTCCTTCATGAATAGATCTTGTTTATATCATGTCATCGTTCTTATTGCATTACTCCATTTCTCCATGAACTTAATACACTAGATGCATGCTGTATAGCGGTCGATGTGTGGAGTAATAGTAGTAGGTGCAGGCAGGAGTCGGTCTACTAATCTTGGACGTGATGCCTATATAATGATCATTGCCTGGATATCTTCATAATTATTTGAAGTTTTATCAATTGCCCAACAGTAATTTGTTTATCCGCCATATGCTATTTTTCTCGACAGAAGCCACTAGTGAAATCTACGACCCGAAAATATTTATCATATTTTCTTTATCATATTTTCTTTCTGATCTATTATTTGCCTCTCTTATTTTCAGATCTATTAATCCAAAAACCCAAACATAACTTGTTGCAATTTTTATTTATTTATTTTATCTTGCGTTTCCACGAGATCTATTTATCCAATCTACTCCAAATTTATCTGTCTTTTACCCGGGAGGGATTGACAACCCCTCTTACGCGTCGGGTTGCAAGTATTTGTTCTTTGTGTGCATGTACCATTTACATAGTGTTGCGTGGTTCTCCTACTGGTTCAATAACCTTGGTCTCCTCGCTGAGGGAAATACATGTCGTAGCTGTGCTGCATCATCCCTTCCTCTTCGAGGAAAATACTGACGCGGACACAAGCCATCAAGAAATGATTTCTGGCACCGTTGCCGGGGAGACATCATCAACATCTATCAGGTTCCTAATCACAAATCACATCTCTTTGCAATTTAGATTATTTGCTATTTGCCTCCCATTTTCATCTCCCCCACTTCACAAAAAATTGCCGTTTTATTCGCCCTCTTTTTCGTTCATTGTTTTTCTCGTTAGATCTCTTATTTGCTTGAACTTGACATCATGAGTGATTTTGGTATGGCTGAAACAGATGACGGCCTAACTCCTAAAATTGGACGATCTGGTATTTTGGATGCTAAAACTTTTGTTTTGGGGTAAGGGAATATTATGGGAAAAGAACATATCCAAGAATTTTTTTAACTGTGTCGGGAATTTGACTCTTGATGATGCTCCTATACTTAAAAGAACTAAATCCTATGCAAAATCTATTTCAGGACTACTTTTGAAACTTGAAAATAAATTTATCTGTACTCATCCTACCTTGCAAAGATTGTTTTATGAGCTGCCTGTTATAAAGAATCCTAAAGCTAAAAAGTTGGCTACCCTTGTTCTTATGAATGAATTTGATTACATAGTACGGGAAGCTAGGGAAATTTTTGTTTTTTATGGTATCAACTGTGAAATACCGGTGATAGATGAGATCCTTTATAATAGTGATTTTATGTTGAGACACTTTCTTGGAAATAATCAAATTTTCGATGAGAATCTTAAAAAAAGAAATCCTCATTTTAGATATAATCCAACAAGTTTTCAATGATGTTAATCAACACTATTCTTGGATTGTTGCCGGAAATCAAAGGGGATATGATGCGAAACAACTTGATAGTTCTAAAGTTAATATGGATAATGTGTTTCAAGTTATTTTTGCAAAACCTTCTGACAAAAACACATGCAAGAAAAATGAAAAGAAAGATGACAATACTTGAATCTATGTATGCCTAGCTAGGGGAGTAAAATGATAGCGCTTATTGGGAGGCAACCCAATGAATAAAGTTTTATTTTTACTTTTTTCTTTCTGTTCTTGAGTGTTTACACCATTATGCCTCTGTTATGATTGTGTTTTTATGTTTTAATCCGTGCTTGGGCCAATCAAAGCCTTTGGGATCATGTTGGGTGACAGTGGATTTGATCTTGTTGGAAAACATAAACTTTTGCGTCCAGTAAAACAATTTTGAAAAATCGCAGATGTGACGAAAAATTCTGAATGTTTTACACAAGATTTATATATAAATTGCCTACATTTTCCTAATTTTTCAGAATTTTTGGAGTTACAGAAGTATACGAAGTCTTCAGATTGCTACAAACTGTTCTATTTTTTGACATATTCTGTTTTCTTAGCGTTGTGTGCTTATTTTGATGAATCTATGGTTTGTATTGGGGGGTATAAGCCATGGTAAAGTTGGAATACAGTATACATAATGCAAAAATAAAATATTAATGGGTTTGCAACAATACTTAGAGTAGTGATTTGCTTTGTTATACTAACGGATCTCACGAAGGTTTTGTTGAGTTTTGTGTGATTGAAGTTTTCAAGTTTTGGGTGAGATCACGATGGATGAAGGAATAAGGAGTAAGAAGAGCTTAAGCTTGGGGATGACCAATAGCACCCCAAGTTATTATCCAAAGAGAAACAAGTAACTAAGCTTGGGGATGCCCTTGAGTGGAATCCCCTCTTTCTTCTAACGACCATCGGTATTTTACTTGGAGCTATATTTTTATTCATCACATATCATGAGTTTTACTTGGATTGTCTTGTATTATATGAGTCTTTGCTTGTTTTTCTTCTTAGTTTTTGTCATGTATCCTTACTGGACACACCTATTTGAGAGAGCCAAACTTATGCTATGATTTGTTATAATTGCTCTTTGTGCTTCACTTGAAAAAAATTTCGCTATGGAATTGCTCTAGTGCTTCACTTATACTCCCTCTGTTCCAAATTACACGTCGTAGAAATGGATGTATCTAGGACTAAAATACATCTAGATACATCCATACCTACGACAGGTAATTTGGAACGGAGGGAGTATCTTTTGAGCATGGTCTGCTTTAGTATTTTTGAAGAAATTCTCTCATGCTTCACTTAGATTTATTTGAGAGTTAGTAAATTTTTGAAGAAATTATCTCATGCTTCACTTATATGATTTTGAGAGAAGAAATTTTTTATGCTCATGTTCTTCACTTAGATTTGCTTGAGTTATCAAAAGCAACACATGAAACTAGTCCCAAAGTGATAGATATTCAAGAGGTATATAATAAAAACTTCCATGAAGACCATTGGACAAAATAAACTTGATTCTTTGTAATAATTTTGTGATATGATGATATAATATGTGAGTCATGTTGGTGAGTAAATGTGCTTTAGTAAGAATATTGGTGTTAAGGTTTGTGATTCCCTATGCAAACACAAAAGTCAATAGTTATGCAATGAAATAACATCTTACTTGTGGTGCATTATTTGGTGTTAGTTATGCTTAATGCCCCCGTATGTGATTTTTCGTTTCTTGGTTGGATGCTTCTCAATCTTTCTGCTAGCCTTCCCTTGTACTAAAAGGGATTACTACTTGTGCCTCGAAAATCCTTAAACCTAGTTTTGCCATCTGAGTCCACCATACCTACCTATATGCGGTATTATCTTGCCGTTCTAGGCAAATTTGTATGTGCCATCTCTAATTTTCAAAATAATTTCCTTTTTGTGTGCTTGTACCACTCATGAAACGGTAGGGCTGGCTGATATTTTTCCATGCCAGATGTGTTATTCTCAAGATTAGTGTTTATTCACTTGTCATTGCACGAGAGTACGACAAAGGTATTAGGGATGCCCAATCCAGAAATGAAAAAATGAATTTATTTATGTTGTCAAATAATAAATTCCTTGGAAAGTGTTGGTATGGATGGCACGTGTGGATACGGTTAGCCGTGGAATGTGAAAGTATGGTGAAAAAAGGAATAAACTTTATTTTCTCTTTGGGAACCACCTATGATATATCTAGCATGGAAAGTACTGGGAACTACTCAATCATTTTCATTGACAGGAAAGCATGCCACCCAAAATGTTTTATCTCTATCTTTTTGGTTTGACCTCTGGCACCTCTACAAATCCCTACTTCCCTCTACAAAGGGCCTTTCTTTTCGCTTTATGCAATTTTTATTTTTTTATTTGAGTCTCCATCTTCTCTAATAAAGCACCAACTAAGGGGCACTATGATCGTACTTGAGCATTGGGTATAGCTAATATGCGAGTGTGTTTCATGAATAGATCAATGATTGAGCATGATGGGCTAGGGATAACTTGCTTTAGTGTTGATATATTGAAAGTCATGGTTGCTTGTTGATATGCTTGAGTATTGAAATCTTCATGTCAAAACTAGACTATTGCTTTCAATCACATAAAACTCCAAATGTCCATGCTACAAAAGAAAAAGAATATGTGATGAACATGTTAGGCAGCATTCCACATCAACAATGCTCTTCTTATCATTTACCTACTCGAGGACGAGTAGGAATTAAGCTTGGGGATGCTAATATGTCTCCAACGTATCTATAATTTTTTCTTGTTCCATGCTGTTATATTATCATTCTTGGATGTTTTACAATCATTTTGTAGCAACTATATATTAGTTTTCGGGACTAACCTATAGACATAGTGCCCAGTGCCAGTTGCTGTCTTTTGCGTTTTCTTTACTTAGCAGAAAATCAATACCAAACGGAGTCCAAACACATCAAAACTTTTTGGAGAGTTTTTTTGGACCAGAAGGAACAACTTGGGCCTAAGAAGTACAAGAGGAGTGCACCGAGGGGGTACAACTCGGTGGCCTCCCGCATAGCCTTTTTGCTCTATAAATACCCTGAAAATCCAAAAAACCTAGGGGAGTCGACGAAACACAATTCCAGGTGTCGCAAGTTCCAGAACCACGAGATCCAATCTTGACACCATCACGAAGGGGTTCATCATCCTCATTGGTGCCTCTCCAATGATGCGTGAGTAGTTCATTGTAGACCTACGGGTCCGTAGGTAGTAGTTAGATGGCTTCTTGTCTCTCTCTCTCTCCCTCTCTCTTCTGATTCTCAATACAATGGTCTCTTGAAGATCTATTTGATGTAACTCTTTTTGTGGTGTGTTTGTTGGGATCCGATGAACTTTGAGTTTATGATCAGATCTATTTTTATCCATGAAAATTATTTGAGTTTTGATATCTTATATGCATGATTGCTTATAGCCTCGTATTTCTTCTTCGAATCTTTGGTTTAGTTAGGCTGACTAGATCGATTTTTGTTGCCATCGGAAGAGGTGCTTTTTGATGGGTTCGATCTGACAGTGCTCAATCCCAGTGATAGAAGGGGAAATGACACATATGTATGGTTGCTATTAAGGATAACAAGATGGGGTCTATTCCTACATGAATCGATCTTGTCTACATCATGTCATTGTTCTTATTGCATTACTCTGTTTCTCCATGAACTTAATACACTAGATGCATGCTGAATATCGGTCGATGTGTGGAGTAATAGTAGTAGATGCAGGCAGGAGTCAGTCTACTAATCTTGGACATGACGCCTATATAATGATTATTCCTTGGATATCGTCATAATTATTTGAATTTCTATCAATTTCCCAACAGTAATTTGTTTACTCGCCATATGCTATGTTTCTCGAGAGAAGCCACTAGTGAAATCTACGGCCCCCTGCTCTATTCTTTATCATATTTGATTTCCGATTTATTATTTGCCTCTTTTATTTTCAGATCTATTAATCGGAAAACCCAAAAATACCTTGCTGCAAATTTTTGTTATTTATTTTATTTTGCGTTTCCGCGAGATCTATTTATCCAATCTACTACAAATTTATCTATCTACTACCCAGGAGGGATTGACAACCCCTCTTATGCATCGGTTTGCAAGTATTTGTACTTTGTGTGCAGGTATAGTTTACATAGTGTTGCGTGGTTCTCCTACTAGTTTGATAACATTGGTCTCATCCAAGGTAGTCAGAATCCCAACTCGACTGCTAGAATCCTACGACTTCACGACCCTACGGAAGCATGTCAATCCAAATCCCACTATGAATCCGAACCAGGTAAAATCCATGTTGAGTCGCGATCCAAATCATAGAATCATGTACAATCCTGACTATGTTATGGACCATGTCAGATTCAACTAATTTATCTAAGCCATTTGTTTAGTTGTAGACGAATAGTTCCATCATCCAAACCCATTTTCATATACCTCGTGGACCTTTATTCCCCGCCCAACCCCAAACGCTCAGTCGCTGACACCTTTGATCTAGCTCTCAGAAACCCTAGATCAAAATTGAGGATCAGCCTTGTCTACAGATGGAATTGGTGAGAAAAGGAGGATGCTTCAAGACTGATTGGAGAAGGAGAGCAAGACCTTTCAAGGTTTAGCACTGCAGGTCAGATAGACAAGTGATCGACTATTCACGCACTCTAAAAAGAACCTTAGTAATTTCCTGCATTGAAGGCTTAAATGTTCTATATATTTCCCTATCATATATGTTCCATACATGTGAGCTAGATGGTAGGTTAGCCATAAAAAGTGGAATACAACTAGCATTGATGTGTATGTTCTTTGCTCCATATTTAGTGTCAAAACTCTATAGAACCCATTTAAATTTCTTGTGTGCATACAAAATATCCTATTTGAGTAAATCCAGTAGAATCCTCGATTCCACGACTCGATCTTACGACTCGATTCTGTCTAAGGAAAACCGATCCGACTCCGAATCCCGACTCTGACTACCTTGGTCTCATCACCGAGGGAAATACCTACCGTAGCTGTGCTGCATCATCCCTTCCTCTTTGAGGAAAATACTGACGCAGACACGAGCCATCAGGCTCTGTTTGGAAGACACTGACCAAAGTAGATTGTGCCAAGGGATGGTATCTTTGTATTTGCATTTTGAACAAATAATGATGTTCAATTTTCCTATCATATTAATTACTGCAATGGGTGCAATTCATGATGTTTTCAATTCAAATTAATTTTCATATGGACTGCAAAATGACAAAATATAATGCAATCTAGACTATTCACTGATCGTACCATAGATAAGCTGAAAAGGCAGGCAATGAAAAGAACTGGTTGGTTCATTATCTGGAGTTTATATTCAAAGGAGCTTATTTTCTTAGGATAACTCAAAATAACTGTCCCTAAGAACCCTGGCCAACAACACTAACATACAAATAACATGTCACAATGATTGCAATGGAGTGTCCTACCATACCATGCTGTATAGGCTCACTACTACCCCTCCTTTTTGTGATGTTCCACGAAAATGCCACATACATCTTGTACTAAGAAATCTTGTACTTATTCATTGCGGCGGCCCATCTGCAAGTTGACACGACTTGTTTGAGATATCTCTACATGATAATACATTGCATATCCCTTGCACATAATTAAACCACCAATTAACGATTGTGTGTGTCACATCAACTAGCCATGACTCTCTGTACTGGGGTTGCAGGCACTCTAGGGAGCCTAATTTAGTGCACTGGAATTCCTTCATGCCACCTATGATTTTGTGTAATGTATGGCGTCTACATCTCTAATTTAGCAGCGAGTAGTGGAAATCATTGGCTGCACAAAGGGATTACTGGTCAAGAATCCCAGCAAAGCACGCCAGTAGGCACACAACAATACAAGAGTGGGACACACTTACAAGATCATAAAAATGCCTCAGTGGAGATTTTGGTTGGCCAAGGTATTAGATCCAGAAGAAACATCGTCCTTGTAGCTCTTGCCATCTCCATAACATGTAACATCGACCTGTTAGTACATTTGAAGTACAACCGGCAGGTGATGCTGGACGGGTTGAAAGGTGACAAGTACCTAGGCCACGGCAGGTGCTTGGCATCATGCCAGACATTGGGAAGCAGGTAAGAAATGTCAAGGGTGATGATGCTGCGCTGGATGTTGTGGTTCTGTAAGGAGATCTAGGACCATGGAGGAGGATGTTTGTGAAGCGGCTCCAGTAGGGTGGACTACATTGTGGACGAAGCGGATCTAAGGCCGTGGACGAGGGCGTCAGTGAAGCTTCTCTGAGGTTGGGTTGAGGATGGTGTCGATGATGCGGATCTGTGACCGTGGACGAGGGCATCGGAAGCTACTCCGGTAGGTTGGACGAGGGTGCCGACGAAGCAATCTGAGGCTGTGGACTTGGGCGTTGGCAAAGTGGCTCGATAGGGTTGAGAATGGTATCAGCGAAGCTGCTCCGGTAGGGTTGAGGATGGTGTCAGCGAAGCAGCTCTGGTAGGGTTGAGGACGGTGTCCATGAAGCGGATCAGAGGCCATTGACGGGGGCATCGGTGGGGCAGCTCCGGGGGTGTGGACGAAGCGGCTCCCGTGTGGTGTATGTAGGAGCCACTGCAGATGCGCTGTACGAAGTAGATCTGGTGCTATGGACAAGGCCGTCACTAAATGGGCAGTGGTATAGTGGTGGATGAGCAGTCTACTATTTCTAGGGAGATGGGAGGTGTAGATGCGGCCGTAGAAGCAGATCCGGTGAGGTGGATGACACCGATAGTGAATGGGCTTTGGTACATCGGTGGATGGGTAGTCTAGGGTTTTGAGAGGAAAGGGGTAGAATGGCTGATGAAGTACGGACGACGTGATGTAAGATGCTCTGGTCCTGTGGAATAGTGATTTTGCGGGAGGGGCGAGGAAATGGGGGCGCCGTCTGCCATGCGGTGTGAGGAACTAGAAGTTACCAAAGCAACCCCGACCTATTATGTAAATGAGGGTCGTATTGTTCTCTGTTCATGAGGACAAAAGGGTAATTTCGTATGCATACTTGGTCTCGTAAGTTTCATAAGGAGGCAGGAGATTTTGCCGCCCGCGGGATCATTCGTATCTAGTTTCAACTAATTTTGGACAGTGCTAGCGGGAAGCCAGTCATGCGAGATTGTGTACACGGGGCACACGAGAGCAGTTAATAACTGGTTGAAGTCCACCCCAGAAAAAAAAGATAATAACTCCGAATGATGGACCAATAACTTGTTACGATCACGCGGGCGCGGCCGATCGTACGGTTGTAGAGGCACGTTCATAAAAAATGAAGCAAATGCTCAACGTATGTATTTCTCGTGTAAATATATAATTTAGTGCCATTGGTTATTTATTTTTAACAAAATGCATTGACGTGTTAATTTTAATTATATTGCACAATAACAAATGGGTAATTTAGATGCGCAAAAGAAATGGATATTGTAGTCCCCTACTTAAAAGTGTTACCTCATATGATTACATGGCCTCCATTTCATAAATTGTAGTACCCGTTGGATTCATATATGAATATTACGTATATTACTTCATAATATAACCTTAAATCATTCAAAACTAATGAATTTGAATGCAACACTAGCAATGGTGCATGTACATGATAATTACAGTGGTTGTTTAAAGAAATATCACTATAACTTTGGCACGCACAATTGAAAAAGTTTTTTTAGAAAATTGTGTGATATGTGAGTGTCCAACCTTTATAGTGTTGTATCAACATTGTACCTTTGGCCATAGTACAAAGTAGATATTGATTATGTTCAAGCAAGACACCTCCTCGACGGTTAGATAGTGATACATGATTGAATTGTGCAATCTCTCTCACACACATACAAATCTCCTTTTCCATGGGCATCTCAGTCACACACATGCACTTTGTCTATTTCTATCTCTCAGTCAAGGTTAGAATTCGTCTTTCTATCTCGTCCTACGAGTCTCTCACACAAAAACACTCTCTCTCTCTCTCTCTCTCTCTCTCTCTCTGTCGAACATGCCACCCCTTTAATTCTACCCACCCACCGCCACTCATGTATCAAATGATAACTATGTCTCACACACATATCCGTAAGGTTAACTCGAGTCCAGGAACCATATGAATCCATACAATGGGATTCCATCATAGCACCTTTTGTGAGAGATTTCAAGAAGAGTTATCTCTCTCTCTCTCTCACACACACACACAATTTCTCTCTTCATTTATTTGCACCACTTGCATGCACACTCGCTTGTTTATCTCCCTAATGCTTTAAGTATGCCTCACACACATGCTATCTACCTATCCTCTAGTATAGATATATGACACAGAAACTCACTATCATTTTATCTCTATCTCCCTCTCTAAGTGTCACCGACACCCTCCCCCCACCCTTGCCGACATTCAAGGAGCAGTGTGACACCTCGATCTTGATATTAATCTATTTGCTAGCTTCTCTCTCAAACAGACACACACACACACACACATACTCGCTCACTAGTTGCGCCTTTGTGCCTCGCTAACACACTCCTGATACGACTTTCTAACCATAGCCCCCCTAAATATGTTGATTTCTCGATGGTCCTTGATGGTGGGGTCGGAGTCACGAGCGCACACATGTAGTTACGATGATGCCGAATTGCAACCTCGAGGATGCTTTTCCTGTTCAGCAACATGTGCATGTTCTTGTGTGTGCAGCCAGCTCGCACAATGTGCCTTGTTTTTACATGCATGATGTGATGGTTTTCGCCTGGTTTTCTGTTAATTAACTAGGCAGCCTTTTTCTTTGTTACTAAGAATGAATTCGAGATCATTCGGGGCAGACATAAAATATATCACTTTAAACCAATTATCACAATAACTATATAAAAAGACAGATATCTCTTGATTCCTCGAGAAATAACATCTGGTGGACTGGTTAGCACCCGATGCTTGCAACGTGATGACCTGAGTTCGAATTCTCGTGGAATGTCTAGCACCCGAATTATCACAATTTTTACATATTTTTATATATACTTCTTTCTCTACTCTATTGACAGTGAAACCCACAGAGTACTTACAACCCAAGAATAAGGATTGATTTGTTCCATTTTAACTTTTTGTATGAATCTGTACCCACCCTGCAAGTCATGTAATGTACATGCAATTAACTTTTTATTTTTGAGAATCATACATGCAATTAACTCAAATGGATTTGATGTGACTATTATTTCTAGCACAAGAGCATCTCCAACGGCAACCGCCAAATTTCCTTCCACTTCCATTCGCGGAAAAGGATGCCGACAACGACATCCAACGCCAGTGGCCTACATTTTGACAACAACTGGAACCAATCAGACAAAATTCATGCAAACACGGGCGGATTTCATATATACATGATGTTTTCATAAAAAAATGGTGGATTTCATATAAACATGACGAATTCTATTACATTTACATCAAATAAGCGGTGCAGGTCCGGCTCTGGAGGTATAACTAATACCCAATCTAAGTTGCCCGCAGATCCCTCATGTCCGGCAGACACTTGCGGGGTCGACGAAGGTCCTTGAAAGAGAAGAACCGGGAAAGACACCACCTGTGCATGCAATCATTGTCCTGGCAGTGGCCTTCATGGAACCCAAGCGGCAGCGGCCTCCCGTGTTCTACTTCCCTTCGATGATGGCGGCGGACATGGAAGCGTTGGCCACCGACTCATCGCTTTCCGCACACTCGGCTTCTGTCTCTGCCTGCACGGCTCTACCGCAGGCACGGGAGGTGTGAACACATGCACGAGAGGCGTGGAAGTCACAGTCACCGGAGGTGTGGTATGACGCGGCGCTGACACCCATGCCAAAGTGCTCCCTGTCGTGCCGGCGTGGAGAAACTTGCCACTCCTCATCGGGCTGTCATGGAGCGGCGAGTTGCTTAACCACGCGCCGGCTTTTGGCGGCAACTGGCTCCGTCAGGCTAGGCGAGGTTGGTGGAGCAGCGAGCTACCTCGCTCGTATCAAGAGGGCTCGGCGGGCCACCCAACTGGCTAGTATGCCAGAGAACTGCTCCTATAAAGCCATCAGAAGAGTGGAGAAAATGGTGAAGGAGGAGATGGGGGAGATGGGGGAGCGGCTGAGGGGTGCGATTCTTGCTTGGCACTTGTCCTTGTTTAAATAGAGGGCGGACAGGAGGAGCTTGACCGGTGTTGCATTTAATTCCAGCCCGCACATGAACAGACGTGTGTCTGGATTAGGTTTCTCGGCTTCCATGCATGTTTAATGGAGTCGTTTGATGATGGGGAGGAGGCGTGTTTAGCCGGGCGTGCACCCATCTCATTATCTAGGTCCATGCCTCCCTCTCTCTCTCAAAGCACACAAACCTCTCCACATGATGCGCGTCTCTTGGTCTCTCTCCCATCCCATAAAATAGGCACACTACCATTATCTAGTTAGGTCTCCCTGTGACACACAAGTATTCATCTCTCTCTACCACATATAACCTTACACCCCTAGCCAGTTGTGTTGTCATGGTGTACCTAGATCTCTCAAAGGCAAACAGACACTATGTGTGTCCCTTCATCGCACACACACTATCGCTCTCCCAATATCCCTGACCCTGTAACCTTGTCGACCCCCTCTATGTCTATATCATGTAAATAACTGACGTTACATGCACCCTCTCTCTCTGTAACACATGCTCGCGCACGCACACACTCTCTCTCTTGTTCGGACACTCCTCCCTGCGACACCCACAGTCTTTCAAACACACATATGCCCCTCTCTCGTTAGGTATCACTACCCGTATTTGTCACGAAAATACTCTCTCTATATCTATATCTCACAATAATACATGGATAGTCTAAATTAAAATCAAGCAAAGGACCACACTTCTCTTGATTCTTTACTGGAAAAATGAGCTCCAATTACAAAACACAAATCCATTCCCACACAGAATATGAAAATAGGGTTAAATCATGCACACAAATGTTTGTTGTGTGCATGAATGTCAATGATATGGATGTAGTACTCGTATATCCACACTGACCCAATTAACACAAATTACATTAAACCCTTCTCAAAATATGGTGCACATGCGATGTTTGTTGTACTGCTCCTACCAAAGCAACCCCGACACGTTCCAACATACATGAGCTTCTATTTTTCTACTCATACCATGTGAAACCACGAAAGGGTCAACCCCTACCTCCATTCGTACTATAGCTCGAAGCTCCCATAAGGGCACAACACCCAACGGAGCATGCAACCGTTGCTGAAATGGACGGCGCCATGGCCTGGGAAGAGGACGAAGTCTCTGACATCGGCGAGGTGGAGCACGGCCTCGATGTCCGTGAGTAGTGCGCTCACTGGCCACGCGGAGGACAGTGTGATCTAACGGCTTGCCTTCATCAGCCACGATGGGGAGCCGTGCTCCAACAGCATGCCCTAGTTGGTCACGAGGAGGCGCATCATGTCCTCGCCACTCACAAGGTGGACGAGCATGTTCTCTAGCAGCATGCCCACGAGCATCACATCCTGTAGGTGCATCTAGTGCCACCCCTAGTTGGTTTTTGAGTATTGACGACAAGCGTTGAGGGACTAATGTGTTTGTGAGATTCACATGAGAATACAGGTAGAAGTCCCTTTTGATTCGGTTTACACATCGAAGATGAACCCTAAAAACGTATGAATACATTGAAGACAATGGTGGTTTGCGAAGACATTCACATCAAAGATAATGACGTGTGAAGACATTCGCTTGAAGTCAATGGAGTGTGAAGACATAGTTTCTTTCGTAGTTTTAGTTTGTTCTTTCTTGAGTCATAGGAACCACCGAACTGTCAAGTGGGGTCCAAGTGAACAAATTTAGAAAACTTACGTGATGCTCAACCCAAATCCTATGTCTTCGAGTGAAGATAATGAGAGAAAATCTTACCCTTAGTTGGATAAGTCAGCTTTTCTTTTAGCCCAAGTCAAGTTGCCGCGTGTGTTTGAAATCCGACCATTGGACACGTGTTGGTTCCCCAATGACCCAGGGTCATTTTGGACATATCATGTCGGGTTGCCTCATGGCTATAAGTACGCCACCCTCTACACCATAAATTTGTGGTTGCTCAGAGTTAGTGCACAACTTTTTTCGTTTGAGAGCAACCCACCTCCGAAGCCTTTGCGAGGACAAAACCAAAAACACCCAAAGCCCAAAGAGTGTTTGGCATCACTAAAGTCTTTCCGTCTGCATGATCTGAGGACTTATTACACTTGAAGACTATGATCTTCCAGTCGGTTAGGCGTTGCGTTCTGAGGATCCAAGAGTCATTGTGAAACACCGGTGAATGAAGTGTGTGAAGGTTTGGAAGTCTACCTTGAAGACTTACCTGAGTAATTGGGCGAGGACTAAGTGACGTTAGCTCAAGGGGAATAAGGTGAAGACGCAGTGTTCTGAGTTCAATCTCAGCCTCCCTAACCAGAGGTACAGTTGTCACAGCAACTGGAACTGGTCTACCAAATCCTTTTCTTCGTCAAGCATCTGGTTCTATCAGTTCACCCCTTTACTTGCAGTTTAGCTTCGTTAAGTCATTGCTTGCCTGCTCTGATTGACTTCTTTGTGCGAAGACATTCATTTTGATTGCATAATTGGCTTCATACTATCTTCCTATTTCGATCTATTCTACCTAGCCACTATTTATCTTGGAGCTTACGACGTACTGTTTCATTGACTATCCCATGGCTAGCATAGTTTATCTTCCACTGCATGCTGTGTAGGTGTTATTTGCTTGCTAGTCTTCGAAGACATTGCCTGTCTTGAAGACTTCCATAAAAATCGCGTAATCACCCCTCTCTAGTCGATAACTAGCACTTTCAGTTGGTACCAGAGCGAGGTGCTCCCTTGTTCTGTGTGATTCGGTTTAACCACCTGGAGTTTTAGCTATGTCGACTGTAGGGATAATCAAGGTCTTCGCTGCATGCCCCGTCTTCGATGGCACTGATTACCCCTACTGGAAGAATAAGATGTGCATGCATCTTGAAGCCATTGACAATGACCTCTGGTATGTCATTAAGACTGGCGTTCCCAAAGTCGGTGAAGGTTTCATCACTGCTGATGTCAAGAGGTTTGCGCAAATAGACTCAACTGCCAAGAACATCATCTGTGGTCATCTGACCAAAGGGTAGTATGGCCGTGTGAGTACACTGAATCTGTGAAGCTTGTTTGGGACTGGCTGTTCAAGGTCAATGAAGGTGTCTCTAGTCAGAGAGACTCAAGAATTAATGTGCTTCGTGTCATGGGTGGACGCGGTCACCTATGGGGCCATGAGCCCCTTGTGGTTCGGCAAGGGGGAAGATCACGTTGCACAAAGAGAGGAGGCCATGAGATAGTGCGATGACGATGACAAAGGTGATTTTTACCCAGGTTCGGGCCGCCGTGAGGCATAAAACCCTACTCCTACCTTGGTGGATTGAGTGGAAAAACACAACGGCACACAACGCTCGAGCCCGACGAGGTTGCCTAGGGGGAGAAGCTACGCGCGTACAAGTGTGAGGGGTCTGAATCCTTTCCTTTGCTACCTTGGGCCTCCTTTTATAGCTCAAGCGGTAACTACAATGGCAAAACAGTCATTATCTAGTGATTAGATAGCTAACGGTGCTATCATACCTAACTCTGGCAGTTAGGACAAAGTGCATTAAATGCACTGCTAGGTGTCATGTGGAGGGTGAAGCCCGGCAAGCCTGCTGTGCCGCTTAATCATCTTGTGCTTATCTGCTTGACACGCCTCTAGAGGGGTGTCACACGAGGGTAATCTATCTTCAAAAGGACTTCCATGTGCTTAGTAGAAGCCACTTAATCACTTGGGGGCTCGACACAGCATTGACAAGTGATTTGTGTTGCTGTGAGGTGGAGCGGTGGTGCCTTGGTGGGGTTCTCTGCCTGGGTGGTCCCAGCAAGCCTGCCGGGGAAGTCTCGGATTCATCCTTGGGGCGGCCTCGACCTGACCAGGCGCTCCTGCCTGGCAAGGGAGGCTTTCCCAAGGAAGTTCTCTATTGTCTTTTATATTTAACTTGGTCTTCTTGATCCGCTCATTGATCACACAAAGAGTTGTTCTTCTGGTTTGGTCTTTCTTTAATATACAGGTGCTGGATATAGGGTGCCAGCATGCCTGTGTGTAAGTCTGAGCAACAAATGTGATCGTTCGTTGCACGGAGAGGAGCCCCCAGGACTAGCTCATACGTGTCGCCAGGCATCGTAGGGGTGGTATGTCAATGCGGGAATTGCAGTGATGGGTTATTGGGAATGGCTATGCAAAAGTGTGGGCGGTGGCTGAAAAATTTCGTGTGAAAAAAATTCAGTTTTGTCATGAAACGTCGGACGACCGGAGGAGGTCGGATGTCCGGAGCCTGGGCGAAATCGGGTTGCGGGATGAAGTCTAGGGTTCGTGGGGAGAAGAAAATTTTGGTCAAAATTGCACGGATTTTGCGGATGGAATTGAGGCAAAAGATGGGGAAAAGCTAGATCCACTCATGGCAAAGCAAATCCATGGATCGAATCCAACAAAACTTCATCACACCAACAAATCATGGGGCTATTTTTGTGGGTATTTTCAAAATTGGGACAAAATCAACCAAGTTAGGCTAGGGAAAGAGGGGTAGGGACTCCAAATTTGTGATCAGATGTCGGTGGGAAACGACACCTATGGGGTCATTCGGATCCCTTCTACGGTTGGCGGGCGCGGGGTTGTGCAAGGAGCGGGTCTAGCGGTCAGCACACAAATCGTTTACCCAGGTTCGGGCCGCGGAGATGCGTAAAACCCTAGTCCTTCTTTGATGTGTATTTAGGTGTTCTTGTGTTCTTGAACTAGCTGCAGTGGCTCTCTAGTCCAAAAGATCTGAATCCCTCTCCAGTACGCCTCCGGCCTCCTTTTATAGACAAAAAGGGGTTGCCATAGTGGCACACAGGAGGTGGAAAGGTGTATAGGGGCTGAGTTTATCCCCTGGCACCGCCAGACAAACACATTTAATGCGCTGCCGACATGCCCCTCTTGCTTTATTGGGGACGGCAAAGAAGCTTGCCCCAGCTGTCGTCGCCTCACCTGGCTCCGACGCGCGTCCAAGCTGACGAGGCATTGTAGCGCCACCTTGGCTGGCAGCTGGGCTGGCGGGGTGGTGGAGCCTTCATGAAGATCTGCATGCCACAACGCAGGTGCTTGCTGAGTTGGTGTAGAGGTCGCGTGCTGCCACGCAGATGCCTGCTCAGCTGGTCGAGCTGGAAGCTGTACGGAAGCGGCAGTTGTCGGCGTCCTGGGAACGGGGGTCCCCAGACTTTCCTGCCTGCGGCCAGCGGCGTGGCTGAGCCAACAGGCTGTACGGCCCATCTTCACCAACAAGGCATCCAAGACCCTCGCGAGGGGCCAAGCCTCGTGAGGAGGACGACACAAGACCTCCTCTGGAGCGGCCTAGTCAGGTAGGCTCACGAGGAGCGGAGATATCAAGGCGAGGCGAACCTCATGAGGCTCTCGTGACGTGAGCCATGACGATCGACACTAGGCGGACGCCAGCGCACGCAGCGGCCTTGTTTCCTCTTTGGCGCTAAGGAAACTAGCGCAGGCGAGGAGTACCGAGGCATCAAGCAAAGGTTGCCATTTTGGTGCAACAAGACCAAGACCAGAAGGACGGCAAGAGGGAGGTCATCATGGAGCCCAAGACGGCGTCACCACCAGGGCCTTTCGCAGGTGCAGACCACCTTTTGTCAGGATGGCTTGTACTAGTTGTCCCCCTTCAAATTAGCCCACCATTGTTGGCTCCCTTCCCGCTCAATATTTGGGAAGAGGACCAGGGTCTCTATAAGTAGGACTAGCCACCATCGGGGGCGAGGAGACATCATCTTAGATCGCTCTCTCACCCACACAAGTTAGCCACGCACAAGAACACCTCAACCTCGAGAGGCTGTTCTTCCCCTTGTATTGTTCGTCCGTGAGATCTTAGCGAGCTAGGGCGTAGATCGATGGGAGGAAGAGACTCCGCGCGCACCCAGTGTTCGAACCTTAAGGGTTTGCCGGAATTCCACATCCGACATTTGGCGTGCCAGGTAGGGGTGCGCCGAAGCTTTCCTTCCATCAATTCGTCGCTCCGCCGCTCCATCATCTCCATGGCGGACGCTCGCCGTGCTCGAGCTGAGCGTCGGGCTGCTATCACCGCCCGCGTTGCTCAGACAGCTCCCATCGGCGGACCACCATGTCGTTCTCCATCCCCCACTGCCAACGCTGCCACCGGTCCGGTGGGGAACGAGCAGCAAGCGTCTTCGCTGCATCCTTCGGTGCGGAAGGACGGCCACACCGCCACTCCATCGCTGGCCCCAGCCGGTTCTTCGTCTCATGCACACCGCGCCTCCATTGAGGCGCGGGCTACACTCCTCACCGCAAACGAGCTCCTGCGCTACCACCCAGTCGACGACCTCTACGAGGAGTGGCTCGACCACGTCGCCGAGTTCATCCGCGCCGCAGGGGGCTCCCCGGCACCGTCCCTCTCTCGGCCTCACCCTCAGCCAGCCATGGGCGACGAGGCCCGAGGCGCGCCTCCACCACCCCAACCCAAAGACGGCGCCTTGGAACCAAGGCGTGCGGCCCCGCGATGCGATCCGCCACGACCGGTGCCTGCGCGAGAAGAGAAAAGCTGCCAAGAAATCCCACTGCCGCGAGAAGCTGCACCCGCGCTTCCCGCGCAGCCTCGTCAAGACCGTGCACCACTTGCAGCGGCGCCGCATGGACCTTGACAAGACCAAGCTCCACCTCCGAGGCGGGACCCAGTAACCACGGCCGGCTGCCGCGCCTTCACCCCCGAGCTCCGCAGCGTCGCCTGGCCAGGCAAGTTCAAGCCAGATCTACCTCATCGCTACGACGGCACCGCCGACCCCGCAGAGTTTCTGCAGCTCTACGAGCTGAGCATCGAAGCAGCCAATGGTGACGAGAAAGTCATGGCGAACTGGTTTCCCATGGCTCTCAAGGATGGGGCCCGCACCTGGCTCCTGAACTGGTAGCACGGCTCGATCTCCTCCTGGGACGAGATGCGCGACTACTTCGTCGCCAACTCCAGGGCACTCGCGACCGCCCGCTGGCCGCGACCGATCTGCGCCGCATCAAGCAACAACCAGGGGAGACCCTCCAAAAGTACATCCAGCGCTTCAACAACATCCGCCTCAAGATCCCCAAGGTCACGGATGAGGCCATCATCTCCGCATTCTCCCACGGCGTCCGTGATGTCAAGATGAAGGAAGAGCTCGCCATCCACGAGGAGCTCTGCATGTCTCAGGAGCTGTTCAACCTGGCGACCAAGTGCACAAGAGCTGAGCAGGGGCGCCTTTCCCTCCTTGAGCTGCCAGCCGCAGGCACAGAGGAGAAGAAAGCCAAGGCCAAGGACGTGAAGCGCAAGGAAGTGGTAGTGCTAGCTGCGGAGCCCGACACCAAACGGGGCAGAGATCAGCCCGAGTCATCCAAGAACAGCCGACCATTCTGCGCCTTCCGCAACCTGAACACCCACAACACCAGTGACTGCCAAGAGCTCCGAGCCCTACGCGAGGGACGCTACGGTCGATGCCCTGAGCGCGGCAACCGAGGCTATGGCCATGGAGGAGGACGAGGAGGCGGACGCTGGGACGACCGTGGCCCGCACCAGGAATGGTGCGACAGGCCTCGTGAGGACCGCTGGCAGGACCATCCTCGCGAGGGGCCCTGGAGGGACCAGCCTCACGAGGATCGCCCCAAGGCAACACCGGTCTTCCTCCACTGCCGCCACCAAGAAGGAACGACGACCATCATTAGGATGAGGGGGCTGGGGGCTTCCAGGAGCCACGTGCAATCGCCTGCATCTTGGGCGGCGCCTAGGCCCCAGCCTCTTAGCGCATCTTCAAACGATTCATTCGCGAGGTGAACGAGGAGCTCCCCAAGCTTGAGGCCGTGTGCCCGCTCAAGTGGTCCCAATGCGCCATCACTTTCAACTCGGCAGATCAGATCAAGTGCGCGGCCACCGCTGGCGTCCTCCCGATGTTGTGTTCCCTAGTCATCAGCAATGTGCAGGTTACCAAGACTCTCATCGACGGCGGTGCAGGAATCAATGTCCTATCCGTTGACACTTTCGACAACCTCCAAGTGCCATATGAGCAGCTCCAGCCTACCAAACCTTTCTCGGGAGTGACCGACGGCCCCACCACACCGATAGGGTAGGTCCACCTGCTTGTCACCTTCGGCACACGCGACAACTATCGCACTGAGCTCATCGACTTCGACGTCGCGGACATCCGCCTGCCGTACAACGCCATCCTTGGGTATCCGGCCGTGGCGAAGTTCATGGCGGTCACCCACCATGGCTACAACATCCTCAAGATGCCTGGAAGTGGTGGGATCATCACGGTCCCCTGTGAAGAAAGGGATGCGGTGTGCTCCCTCGAGCGCGCCTTCCAAGCTGCAGCAATCGACGACCCCGACAGCAGAAGTGAGGGTCCTCTAGAGGCCATCCCTAAGAAGAAGAAGTTGTGCCGCGCAGGACCTCAGGAGGATAGCATCGTGGCAGGAGCCTCGTCAAGATCAGCGTCTGTCACAGGGGCGCCTCCCTCCATCGCATAGGAAGGTGCGCCCGGCACCCTCCTCGGGCAGGGCTTGGGAGCTGTCTTCTGGAGGGCCTCAGACCTTGCCCACCTCACGAGGGAGGCGCTTCGGCACCACTTGGAGGCGTGCTACGCGGCATGTTTTCCTCAGGAGAACATAGGGAAAGGGGTGCCCACCACTCAGGAGTTCATCGCCAAGACCACACAGGAATTGCAAGACACAAGAGCCATGCGCGGCGATAGCCGCTCACAGGGCGCGGCTCACCACCCAGGCGAGGGTGCCGAGCTGCGTGTCTGCATCGACATTCCAGGGCTCAATAGGGCCGCGTCTCATGAGCGCTTCTGGCCTTCACATGTGGGCCGTTACAGAAGCCCGCCACACAGCTACGTTCGCATGCCCCTCGGCTTGCCGAGCGCGGCGTCGGCCTATCAGCGCGCCATGCGGCGTGACCCGGTGGCTCAAGAGGCCAGGTACCGCATCGTCCTGGAGGGAACAGAGACGGTCTTCAGGGAGCCTCATGAGCCCCTAGAGCCTCCCGAGGCTCAGGGCTCCGGTGGCTCATGAGGAGTCGTTTCTTCGACGCACGCCTTCAGCTGCACCAACTCTGCTTCGTCTACAGAACCAGGCGACATCTTCCAAGCTCGTTAAGCTAGGAGCGCCCCTTGGGCTGCATCATTCTCAGGCCGTGTGGGTCCGTTCCTATGGTATGTATCCCATTTGCTTATGTATTTAGCTTACCTTACTGGGGGGCACCCCTCGAGCTGCATCATCCCCAAGCCACTCGGGCCAGACCCAGTGGCATGTATCTTCCTGCATTTACCCAAGCTGATTTGCCTTCCCTGCTTAACCTGCCTACGGTCATCATCTGCTCGATCATCGCCTCCCACGGGGCCTCCTCACAGGCACAGCGTTGGTGCATGGGTTCGTCCCTGCCACGTCGACAAACCTGAGCGGTCGAGCTCTGGCTCGCGGCATGCCCCACACACGTCACCTCACTAGGCCCTTAGTGCCTTCATTTCATCCAGACCAACTAGCTGCAGGCTGACGGCTGTAACGGCAAACCCTGTTCTTCTTGTGCCTGTTCATAGGGACCCCGCGTCAAGGATAGCAGGCGGCATCGCGAGTCTCCTTTTCTCTCATGCAATTCGCTTGTGCATTAAAAGGGGGGCTCCTGAGCATCGCGACTCGGGAGCTCTTACTAGCTCTCCAGCCCTCACCCCCTGGCCTTGACCACGGCATCGCGACCTGGCATTCCAGCGGCGGCTGAGCCCGCTCGAGGGCCGGGACCTGAGGACGCAGAGCACTAAGGAGAGCATGGGAGGAGGTAAACTTGTGTGGGCCAGCTCGGCTATGCTGCACAAGTTGGCGCACAGCCCCAGCGCAACGTCAGGAATCGTCATGAAGTTTGCAAGATAAGTCTCGCCCTCGGATCGGCTAAATGCCTAGGCCTTATGGACACTCACGCCTTGACGCAATCCTGTTGAGGCCACGTTAACTCCCTTTCTTCCCTAACCATGGTTGCTTGAGCGCTAAGGGGGACCTCCTGAGCATTGCGCCTCAGGCGATCTCACTGGACCTCGGGCCACACACCTCCTGGCCTTGACCACGGCACGCGACTTAGCATAGCAGCGACGGCTATAGCCTGCCTGGGGACCGGGACCTATCGGCGTAGAGTAACAAGCTATCGCGAGGAAAGAAAGGGGGGACCGAGCCTTAAAGGGACGCGCGTTCATCAAATCTTCGTAACAGGGAAGAAAAGCACAAAAGACATTACAGACCCTTACATGCCCCCATGGGGCGCCTCATGATTCTCCACAGGAAACAAAAGCTAAAGCTGAGGAGGATCCTATCTACACCTCCCAAGTGGCAGACACCATCATCAACAGTGGGCCACGGGAGGCTGGCGCCAACCCCATCCAGATCAGCGGCGGCGGTGGCCGGACGCGGCAGCACTGCCCGGAACACGGCGAGAGCTCGGGGGCATGTAGTTGTCATCGCTCGTCTCCAGAGTCTCGTAGAGCTTAGGAGAGCTGCTGGACTCCCAAGGGCTGCTGCTGCTGGAGTGGTCACGAGCGGAGCGCGCATCAGCCTCGCGCCCCTCTCCGGAGCAGCACTCCAGGCAGCGGCCCTCAGCGTCGAAGACCTTGAAGAAGAGCCTAGAGACGTCATCGTACTCAAGATGGATCGTGAGGGCGCCCCTTGCGTGGCAGACCCACGCGATCTCGCCCCAACCGCGTGTCATGAAGATCTTGCCGGAGGGGACCACTTCGATCTCCGCTCCAGTTGCAGGAGTGCTGCAGTCAGCGTGTTGCAACCAGAGCTTGAGAGGCCCCCTCGGCGGCATCACGTCGGAGAAGAACCGTGGGAAGCGGATCCAAGAGCTTGGCGGCATCGGCGCCCACAGCACCAGCTCACGCGAGGAGTCCGCGGCATGGATTCTGGGGGCGACGGCGGGTGTCGGTGTCAAAACCAGCGGATCTCGGGTAGGGTGTCCTGAACTGTGCATCTAAGGCGGATGGTAACAAGAGGCAGGAGACACGATGTTTACCCAGGTTCGGGCCCTCTTGACGGAGGTAATACCCTACGTCATGCTTGATTGTTCTTGATAATATGAGTGTTACAAGAGTTGACCTACCACGAGATCAAAGAGGCTAAACCCTAGAAGCTATCCTATGGTATGATTGTCCGTCGTCCTACAGACTAAAACCCTCCGGTTTATATAGACACCAGAGGGGGCTAGGGTTACACAAGGTCGGTTACAAAGGAGGAGATATACATATCCGTATTTCCTAGCTTGCCTTCCACGCCAAGTAGAGTCCCATCCTGACACGGGATGAAGTCTTCAATCTTGTATCTTCATAGTCCAACAGTCCGGCCAAAGGATATAGTCCGGCTGTCCGGAGACCCCCTAATCCCTGACTCCCTCAGTAGCCCCTAAACCAGGCTTCAATGATGATGAGTCCGGCGTGCAGTATTGTGTTCGGCATTGCAAGGCGGGTTCTTCTCCAAATCTTGAACATCTGTTAAGTAGTGTCTGGTTCCCATAAATGTTGGACTTCTTGGCTTATGTGCCCAATAAAGGCCATCTTCCACGCGTCGAGCAAATGCGAGGAGCCAGGGCGTTTTTACATTCGCCCCCCTAGCCAGGTAAATAAATTTTCTATTAAACGGATGGGGATTCTTAGATCCAATCTACACCATCCTCCCATAGCAAGAATCCATTGGAGCGCACTCGGAAAAAATCCATTCCAACATGGCCGACCACCGCAGCTCCTCCTCCCGCCCCCGTAGCCCTAAGCCCAGTGATTGGGAGAGATGTTTCGTCCCACACAGTCGATTAGTAGAGCTACAGACTCAGGGATTTCTCCCTCCAGCGTATATGGTCCCCGTCCGAGCCAGGCTCGCCACATATAATGGCAGGGAGCAAGCGGAGAGCTTCCCCAGCCCCTCCAAGGGGGAGTGGGTGTGCCTTGTCCCTTACTTACTAAGGGGACTCGGATTCCCAATTCATCCGTTCCTCCGCGGGCTCCTGGAGTTTTACAGCCTCCAACTACACAATTTCACCCCTGCTTCCATATTACACATCACCGGATACGTTGCCCTTTGCGAGCTATTTTTGGGCTGCGAGGCTCATTTCGAGCTGTGGAAGAGGTTATTTTGCCTTGTGCCCCGCACACAGAAGGGGTCACTTTACCAAGTGGGCGGAGCCTAAATATGGCGCATCACCAAAACCAGATACCTATCTGGTACTCTGAAGAAGATGTCCGAAGACTGGCATTCGGAGTGGTTTTATATGGAGGATGTCCCCCTTCCAGACCCTGTTCGGCAGGGTCTTCCTGAGTTCAACAATGCTCCTCTGAAGAAATGCCGAAGCTGGCGCCCACGGAGCCCCCAGGAGGAAGACAACAGAGAAGTCCTTTACCTGATGAACCGGATTAAAGCGCTGGCTCAATCAGGATTGACAATAATCGAGGTTATGTCAATATGCATAATGCAGGGAGTGCAGCCACTTCAATATCGACGGCACCCCCTGTGGTGTTTTAATGAGGAAGGTGATGCCACCCGTTGCGGGCGTAAGGGACCGGACTCCGCTGCTGCTTTAGCAAAAAATTTGTCCGAGTTGTTCAAGGGAGAGGAAGAGGAGTTCATTTGTATCAAGCCGCGGGATGGATTCTCCATGTACAACCCTCCAAGTTGGGTGAGTTATACCTCTTTACTCCCATTCTTCCCGCATCCTTCGTCGTAGGCACTCACCTTGCCATTTTACGGCAGGAACTGCGAAAAGCTGTAAGGGAGGTCAACTGCCCACCTCCACAACCAGAGGACCCTGGTCAGGCCCTCGGTCCCGGACTTGAAGAGGATCTGGACATATTCGTGGAGCTGATAGACAGGCAATTCTATCAATTGAGCTGTGATGACGCCATGGTGGCCATAACGGCCGACTATCCCGGACTGCTCCCTGCGTCGCACGTAAGAAAAACCAAAATCCCGACTCCAAAAATAGGATCCCCTTTTAGACACTTCACCTACCGTACACATATGGTGTTCTACAGGGAAGGCATTCGGGACACCGTGCCGAACCCGCAGCAACTCGCCAACAAGAGGCACCAAAGCCGGGTAGGCCATAAAGGAAGGCGGTCAGGACGGAGACGCCGGTGCAGAGGTATGACACAAAACCTCGCTCCGTGGTTGTCGTATTTCTCAAAATATAATGACATCCATGTTTCTTTAATAGAAAGAGCGCTCGCCGGACTATATCCGGAGAGGCTACCGATCACGCCTCCACCAGTCGGGCTCTAGGGCCGGACATAGAGGCGGAAGCCAACATGGGGCGGACGCCAAATGCTCCTCCTACAGAGGATGCGGATGGACTATCCACTACAAATTCAGAAGTGGAGAGCGCCATGAATCGCAGGCGTCGCCGGGCCGTACTCTGTGATGCTTGTTTCTCACCAGAGGCATTTGATGCCTTCAATTCTGGAGACGCGTACATCCATGCTGCTCAAAATGGTCTAGCCAGAGCCACGGGCCAATATGTAAGGGATATACAGGTAAGCAAATCTGACGATTACATGTATGAGTAGCCCCTAAGACTTGAAACAGTTGACACAACTGATTTAAGGATCATTATTTGTGCAGGTTCTTATGGAGAAGAATTCCCAATTGTCTCAAGAGCTGGACGAGTGCAAGGCCCAGCTAGAAGCCGCTGTTGCCGCATTGAAGGAGTCCAAAAAGGGTCCCCCGGGTAACACTTTTGTCTATTGCAAAGAATATGGGTACCAGGTAGTATGTGGCATGTATGCACACCTAACAATAGATGTTGCAGGTGGCCCCTGAGTGAATCCGGAGGCCGTGGAGGCGGATACGGCACGTGATCGGCGGCGAAATGCTGGCGAGCGCATACTAACGTGAGTAAGGTAGGAGAAAAATGATCTCCAAGACGCCAATATCCGGCTGGGCGTGGAACTGAAGGATGTCTGAGCCCAGCTTGCGGACTCCATGAAGGATAATAAAAGGCTTTGGTGCGACATTTTTAGTAACTGCTTGAACGAACTTGTTAAAGGAGTTCGGCGAAGAAGCCTACTAACAGCGTTATGTCTGCAGGTATGCCGACGGGTCGTCCCGTGGAGGAGATGCCCGGGTCTTCGGGTGATCTTCTACCAGAGCTCTCACAACTGCACGAACAAGTTCGGCAGGTGATGCAGGGTATTGCCCAAGCCTTGTGGCCATCCGCGTCCCTGCCAGGAGGCATGGGGGAGCTTATAGAGAAGCTCAAGGGAGTGCGGCGGCGCTTCCGAATATGGAAGATATCAGCCTGCTGACAAGGTGCAAGGGAAGCCTGGGCCATGGTGAAGACGCAATATACCAAGGCGGACCCAAACCACATGGCTGAGGTCGGACCTGTGGGGCCTGATGGGAAAGAGATCCCTGTCATTTTAGTGTATGACCAAGTAGAATTAGCCGCAAAGTATTCCCAACAGGATTCTAGGCTAGACAGCCTGTTGGATGGTATAGAGGAAGAATTTAATCAGTCTTAATTACTGTGTACTTCAAGTGACATGTGTAATGTCCCTAGCCGGATTGTAAATCATTTGTCATGGCAGACCTTTTTGCTTCGACCTCTGGACCCCATAGTCCGGAGTGTATCCGGATACCCACCCGGTTATGTAAAAACCGGCATGGAAACCAGGCGTACGGGTCATAAGTGCTTGAACAAACATGTACCCAACTAGCTATGTTATATTACATGGATAGTAAAAAACATCTTCCAGAGAGAATAGTTCTGTTAAGGGTTCCTTTCCTGGGTACGCATGCCCTAATGTGCATGTCCGAACTGCGAGACGCGGGTTAAAAACATCTGGGGGCGTGTAGTAATTTAAATGAAAGTCATCTTTTATTCACCAACCGAATATTCCCTAAAGAACGCTAGCTTTCGGCTTCACCCAGTCTGAGGTACACATCCGGCTAACCCGGCAGTAACAATCGCAAAGGTGCTCCCCTTATGCCCTAGCCGAATTAACGGGAACGTAGGGCATAAATACAAGAGCCAGGCAACCCAGCTTGGCCAAAACTTAAGTCATATCGATGCATATAATGGCGAAGAAAAGGTACATGTGGAAGAATAACACATGTGCGGGGCATAGAGCCCGGAAAGATAATTAGATTAAGCTTTTGTGTAAGAAGCCCCCGGGTGTATTGAGCGCAGTTAGCGCATCAAGATTGTGTAATAAAGACACAAGTGTAGCCTTTTAGGGCCGTGAAGAGAAAAAAGAGAAAGAAATAGAGAAAAAAATATGTGCAAAAAATTTATGGAGGTAAGGAGACGAACATAGAGTCCAGCTCTAGGCGTAGAATCTTCGGAGTCTGGCTGCGTTCCATGGGTTTGGCTCGAATCGATTATCCGATGCATCCCGCAGACGGTACGCTCCACCGGTCAGAACCAGGTTGATAATGAAGGGACCTTCCCATTTGGGCTTGAGCTTGTTCTTTTTCTTCTCCGGCAGGCGTAGAACTAGTTCACCAACGTTATAGGTTTTGGCCCGTACTTCTCTGCTTTGATATCTTCGAGCCTGTTGCTGATAGAATGCGGAATGGGCCTTTGCTATGTCGCGCTCCTCCTCCAGGGCATCCAAACTGTCCTGTCGATCAAGCTCGGCCTCTCTTTCTTCATACATGCGCACTCGAGGTGAGTCATGAATTATGTCGCAAGGTAGCACCGCCTCAGCGTCGTACACCATAAAAAATGGTCTGTATCCGGTAGTGCGATTTGGCGTGGTCCGCAGCCCCCATAGTACGGAGTCGAGCTCCTCTACCCAATGCGTGTCTGATTCCTTTAAGGACCGCACTAATCTGGGTTTAATG